>NW_020885043.1:134089-304775 GCF_003945725.1 Corapipo altera
ATATTGCAACATCTATTTTTAATATTCATAACAGACGGAGTCGAGGCAGAGTTTGAGTCGTGGTCTCTAATTTGGGGAGAACTTCGGTGGTCGATCCGGTCTTACTTCATCATGAACTCACTGTCCTTTTACCATCATCTTCATAAACTTTTGAACCTTCCCTAATTTGGGTAGTATCCTGGTGCATTTGGCAAGGACTTTCAGTATCTGGCAAGAGTACCTGATTTCTTGGCTTGTCCCTTTTCTTATCTCCTGTTGTTTTCCTTCCATATGTCCTTTTTGTGTGTGTTAGCATTTTTAGTTCTTCCCGTTATGTTCTTTCATGTCAGAGTGTCCTGCATCCTAGTGAATTTATTACCTCTGCTATTTCCTAATACTAAGTTTTCCATGCCTTGCTTAAAAACCTGTATTCTGTGTTTAACCCTCTCTAATCCTTACATTGCTTTACTAAATTCGCTTTCCAGGTTTTACCTGGCTTCACCCCCCCCCCCCAACCCAGACATCAGGACAGCAGTACCTCCTTGGTGCTGACACCACCCAGAAGGTTGGGGAAGGTTTGGTTTGGGCCCTGGGACATCTCTGGTTCCTCCAGGGGTGCCAGGGTTCCTGTGGGATGGAGGTATCATTAGGTGGTGACTCTGTGGGCCAATGTTCTGTGGGCAGGGATGAGAAAGAGACCTCCAAAACTGGGGGTTATAACACCCCCTCAGGTAGGGTCATGGGGTCACCTCAACCCCCCAAAATGAGGGGGGGACCCCCATGAACCGTTTATAACCCCTAAAAATTAGTTGAATACAGTAGGATCCTCCCCAAATTGGATCACCCCACTCCCAAAATGTGGGGGGTTCACCTCAGCCTCTGAAAATGAGGAAAAGGAGCCTGAAAATACATTATAACCCCCAAAATTGGTGGAAATTAGCAGGATACTCCACAAAACAGACTCCCTGGGTCCTTCCCTGTGGTGCCCCTCTCCAAGTGCTGGAGCCATGCATCCCCCATCCCGTCTCCCAGTACCCCTCCTCAGGATTGGGGAGGTACCCCAAAAACTCCCTCCGTATTAGAGGGTACCCCAAAGCCCCCTCAGGAACAAGGGATACCCCAAAATCCCTTCAGGAAAGGGGTCCCTCCTGGCCTCATCATCCCCAACAGTCAGTTCTCTCATTCCAGTCCCCATCCCATCCCATCCCTCCTGGGCATGAAGTCCCCCTTCTCTGGTTGTTGACTTCCCACAGGTGGGTTTTGGGGGACTGTGGGGGAGTTGTTTGATTGAGCCATTTTGGGGCGGAATTGAGTCATTTTGAGGTGGAATCAAGCCATTTTGGGGTGGGATTGAGCCATTATGAGGTGACGGATCAATCCCTCTCAGCTTTTGGAGTGCAAAGCGATGGAGAAAACTCACCTGGCCTGGGTGCCCCAAATTTTGTGGAAAACTCCCCCAAATCTCCTGAAATATTACCTTAACCCCAATTTCCCGACAAAATCCCAGAAAAATGGTGGGGTTTTAGATGTCTTTGTTCAATTTCTTTATTTTTACCCCAGTTTCAGGTGATTTTAAGGGATAAAGATGGATCAAAATAAAATCAAAGTAAAAAAAGGCATCATGTGAGTATCCATGGGATTGGGTTGGGTGGCCATTGGTCCACAGAGAATTAGAAACTTGGAATTATTTAGGTTGGAAAAGGTCTCAAAGATCATCCAGGGTTGCTTGAGGCCACCAGAAGAAACAATTGGATGGAGCAGGTGAGATGTTTTGGGGTCAAAAATGAACAAAGCAGCTCTTCCCAATGAATTTCCGATGTCAGTCTGTGCCCCAATGGATGTTCCTCCTCCTGCATTTACACAGGTGCCTACAGGGAACCAGGAGGATATGGAGACCACCAGCCAGGTGTCTTCCCAACGTGGATGATTGGGAATGTTGGTCACCAGGTCTGTTCCCAACATGGATCCTCTGATGAGTGATGGAGTTGGAGCAGTAGATGAAGCTCTTCCCACACTCAGGACACTTGTAGGTCCTGTCCCCAGTGTGGATGCGACGGTGCCTGTCATGGTGGGAGTTCTAAGTGAAGTTCTTCCTGCAGTCAGTGCAGCGGAAGGGCCTCTCCCCAGTGCATGTGTGCTGATGCAGGAGGAGATCTGAGCTGCTCCGAAACCTCTTCACACACTCAGGACACTCATAGGGCCATTCCCCGGTGTGGATCATGTGGTGGTGCTTCAGGTTGGAGCTGATGCTAAAGGTCTTCCCACACTCCAGGCACTTGGTGTGCAGGCACTGGTGGGTGATGAGGTAGGAGTGGTCACTCTTCCCACATTCCTCACACCTGTAGGGCCGTTCCCTGGTGTGGATCTTCTGGTGGTGGATCAGGCAGAAGCTCAAGCTGAAGCTCTTCCCACTCTCGGGACACTTGTAGGGCCTCTCCACGGTGTGGATGTGTTGGTGGGTGACAAGGTGGGAACTGCAGTTGAAACCCTTCTGTTATGATCTGTTTAAATAATGCAAAAAGAACTTTTAGATTCGAATATTCCCTTGAGCAAAATTAAAACTCATACAAGTTATCTGTTGATACCAAAACTGTTTTTATTAATTGCTAAGAGATGCAAAGAGAAAGAGGAAAAAATAAGAAAAGGTTGGAAAATGCTAAGATTACTTTTAAAAGCAGAGAAAAGATGCCACCAAAACTACCTTTTCGGTTGAACTGGTTGGGGGAGGAGAGAGAGAGAGAGAAGCAGTTTTCTGCCTTTTTTTTCTGTCTCTGCTGCTTTCGATGTTATCTCTTTAGCTGCAGGAGGTCTCTTACAGCTTTAGTTCTCTGGAATGCAACCAGGATGTGGGCTTCACTGCTCACACTGGGCCGTGTCCCAGGCCGTGTGGAGGTCTCAGTCCAGCTGTACCTCTCGACCCTCAGAAATATGGTCAGGGTGGAGAATTCACGCAGGTGGCACAGTGGGTCTCAGTCCACTTCAAGACGGCAGAGTTCCAGTCTCAGGCAGGCAGCTTTCGGTGGCAGAAGAAAAGATGAGGGCAAGGTGAGGGAGAGACCCTTAGCTGCTATAGCCAATCCTCTTTCCCACTCCTCTTTCCCCGCTTTTCCCAAATTTCTCCTCATCTTTTATAGTGTTCAAAGGAGGTTGTGTGTGGTTTCTTGGCACGTAGCCCTATTCAGATGTTCGCAGAGATATGATAACCATGATCAATAACAGGATCCTTTGGCAGGAAAACTCCAGTAGGAAAATTCTGGTGAGACACAGAATTTTTGGTAGGAAGTTTTTGACAGGCAGAAACAATGGTGAAACATAATTTTTGGCATTTGTATGTTATCTGTCTGTTACACGCCACCCCGTGGTTCGACATTGTTTCTCAGCACATCGAGGTAGTTTTCTTCAGTGGTGGTAATACGAATATAGCGAACAGAGGGGGAGAAAAAACAAGCAAGCGGTTTATCATGCATTTAACTAGGCCAATGCCAGTAATCAGGAACAAAATTCTAATGACAATTGTTATTCCAATTTGTGCTATCCATTTTTCCCATCCAGTGAGTCCAAAAGACTCTAGGATGTTGGTTACCCATGTTCCATCTAACACTTCTTGCGGTTGCATTGCATAAAACAAATTTCTAGTGTGGTTACTTATTTCTTTCATTGTTGTTCGTGCCTCCTCAATGGAGGTCGAAGCATTATAAATTGTTACACAGCATTCGGTTTCTGATAAATTTAACATTCCACAAACACCTTGTTCTTTTAACAGTAACATATCTAATGCTAATCTGTTTTGCAATGTCATCTTAGTAGTTTGCTGGACTTGAGTGTTTAATTCTCCAAATGCATGTTGTGTCCAATTGCTTAAAACACTTAATTGCCAGGTAATATCTTCTAATAAAAATTGGTGTCTTTTTAAGGTGACATAGGGGGTAAAGAATTCTCAAGAAAAAGGGATGCTTTTTGCCCGGTAATAATCTGGAAAATCAACTCCTTTAATTGCCCATTTTGACCTTTGTGTTGATTTTGGAGAGGGAATAACACTGCGATGATGACGTTCTTTAGACACTTTAGTAAAAGTAAAGACACGTCTGGGGCAAAGAGAGGGAATTCCAGGACTACACCTAAGTCCAGCATGCTACTCTAATGACAAATGTGAATAAAACTTTCCATCAGAGCATCCCCAAGTCATTCCCAGAGGGGCTATATATTTTGCAGTTTTACAGTCAGTATTGTCTGCATGATCAAGGATGGTGATTTTTGGTTTAGTATTTATTGGAGTACCGTGGATTGGGTAGTGGGTATAGGGAACTCCACAGGGATTAAGAAGATATTTGTAGGTCGAGTTACAGGATTCATCCTGATTTCTCCAGCCTTTTGAAGGGTATCTCCAACAAGTACACATATCTCTTATCAAAGTTCTAATTCTGAGTGAAAACCACGTTTCTGGAGGATTTCCTGGTTCTTCTTTGCATGTTATAACCTTTGAGCAATTGAATAAAGGACTTTCTTCTGCCTGAGGCATGGTAAATTTGGGTTCTGTAAATTTGGATTAAAAAAAAAAATGTTTGTACAGACCATGCCCACATTAAGTTTTCCTGGTTAATTGGAGTTATATTTGTTACATTAGGAAGTTGTACACACCAGGAAGGCCTAAAAACTGTGTCATATTTACTTTCGTATACATCTGGTGAGTATAATGGGTCAAAGAGTGGAGCTCGTGTAAATAAGGCAGGGTTGTCTAGCATTATATTCCTCAAAGGTTATTATTCCAGGTTTAAATTCACCTTTGGGGGGGGCTTCCCGTGCCTCGTGGCCGGGACCCTCGGGCTGCCAGGGGCCTTCCCCGCACTCCGGGGGCGGGACCCCCTGCTGGGGGGGCTTCCCGTGCCTCGTGGTCGGGACCCTCGGGCTGCCCGGGGCCTTCCCCGCACTCCGGGGGCGGGACCCCCTGCTGGGGGGGCTTCCCGTGCCTCGTGGCCGGGACCCTCGGGCTGCCCGGGGCCTTCCCCGCACCGCGCTCTACGGTTGTGCCCCCGGGCGCGGTTGTTGTGGGAGAGAGGAGAGACAGGGGGAGCCTTGCCGGCAGGTACTGCGCCTCCATGAAAGAGGAGAAGGAAGCTTCGGAGCACACAGAGGTTTGGCGTTCCAGGGTTGGGGGGGGAGGGGTTGGGTGGGGGGGAGGATTAGCGTAGTGTGTCAAGCGGGCCGTGGGGGGCCGCCGACCAGCAGGAGGGAGAGCAGTACAATCCCGTATGAAATGTCGCAGGTGAGTGTTGTACCTGAAGATATGTGGAAACACAGTGGGGGAAGGATAAGGTCAGGGTGGATAGTGGGTTCTTTTAGAATAATGGGGGTCCCCCCCAGGCTGGGGCCAATAAAAGGCACCCCCGCCTGGATGGGTACTGGGGTCAGAATGTTTGCTTTGTTTGTTCTGTCTGTCTGGTTTTGGTACTCCTGTGGCTACTGCCCAGGTTCGGCATGTTCTGGATATACTTGCTTTGCTCTGTTACATCCTGAAACGGTGGACAGGACAAAGGGTTGTCCCTGGGTACCTCCTTCAGTTTGTTTATAGGTAGGTGACAAAAAAGCAGGAAATGAAAGACTTACCCAAAGCGTTCTAATAGGAACATAGTCTCTGTACCCCTGTGTGGTTGCAAGCTATATAGTATATGCCTCCAGTAGGGTCACCCATACCAGACAGATCAAAACCGTAGGACCAGATTTAATACATTCTTGGGCAGGATGAGCTCATTAGCCTCCTGGCAGTCATCCTAGGAGAAGGACAACTCCAATCCCAAACCTGGGCAGATGAAACTCGCTTAGCCCTGTAAGGCCATCCATCTAAGAGAAGGTCACTCTAATCAAACCTACGTCCTGAGGACCTCACTGCCACCTTCCAAACTCGCTCGGCCCTGGCAGATGAACCTCAGGATTAAAGGGTGGGTTCAGTTCCGCGCACACTGTGTCTCACCTAAAAAATCCATTGCGCAGGCTTGAAGGCTTTACCCACATGCAAAAAGTCCTGTAGCAACGGGCGAGGGTCGAAACGGCAGGTGAAAGGTGCACTGGGAGCTGCAGACTCAACCCTGCATGCAGGCGGTTCAGGATATTGGTCATTTGAGACTGACCGGAGATGACAGTCTCTTGGGGCAGCACCCTTAACGACCAAACAGCCTTTTCAAGGACAACACTGCTTACTCCACTCGGAGAGGGACCTAGAAAAGGTGACCTAACCAAAACTCATCTCCACTTTCACCCGGTTGGTTAACTGCAGGCCAACGGGCATCTTCTTCCAATGCGGTCGCACAAAGATCAAAAGACAAAGGCATGCACCTGCCTCCAAAGGTGTACCTAAATTAACTGTAGCATGTTGGAATATCAGAACCATGCTTGATTCTGCAGATAGCAGACATCCTGAGCGTCGGTCTGCCCTAATTGCCCATGAGCTGGTTCGTCTCAACATCGACATTGCCGCTCTCAGTGAAGTTCGCCTTCATGAAGAAGGCAGCCTCAGAGAACATGGTGCCGGTTACACACTCTTTTGGTCAGGTAAGCCCAGAACCGAAAAACACCTCTCAGGAGTCGGTTTCATGATCAAAAACTCCATTGTTCCTAAACTCGAAAATCTGTCGACAGGTCACTCTGACCGCATTATCTCCCTACGCCTTCCGCTAAACAACAAGCAACATGTTGTCATCTTTTGTATATATGCCCCAACTCTCCAAGCTGACCCTGCTGAAAAAGATAAATTTTACACTGACCTGTGCCTCCTTACCCAAAAGGTTCCTGCAGACGATAAAATCATTATCCTTGGTGATTTTAACGCAAGAGTAGGCAAGAATTTTGAAGCCTGGAAAGGAGTATTAGGCAAGCATGGTGTTGGAAACTGCAACGATAATGGTTGACTTCTGCTAGAATTCTGTGCAGAGCAACAACTCACCGTCACTAATACTATCTTTCAGCAGAAAGATAGTCTGAAGACAACCTGGATGCACCCCCGTTCTAAGCATTGGCACCTCATCGATTATGTCTTGGTGCGACAGAGAGATGCCCGCGATGTCCACCATACCTGCGTGATGCCCAGCACAGAATGCCAAACAGACCATCGGCTTGTGCCCTGCAAACTCAATTTTAAGCTCAAATTCAAACCAAAAAGGGGCAGCATCCCAAGGAGAAGACTCCAAATTAACAATCTCCAATCAACCACAGTAAGAGACAGTTTCCAGGCAAGCCTTCAGACTAGGCTCGAAAACATTCCCACAACTTCTGCAGATTCCTCTCCTGAAACAATCTGGCACCATATTAAAAACAGCATCCTGCAAACCTCTGAAGAATCCTTAGGATTCTCCCTCAAGAAGAACAAGGACTGGTTTGACGAAAACAACCAAGAAATCCAAGACTTGTTGAGGAAGAAGAGAACCGCCCACCAAGCACACCTTGCACTGCCATCCTGTCACGCAAGAAAAACAACCTTTCGTCTCGCATGCAGCAAGCTCCAACAGAAACTCCGTGACATCCAGAACAAGTGGTGGATCGATCTAGCTGAAAAAACTCAATTATGCGCAGATACAGGTGATCACAAAGGTTTCTATGAGGCCTTGAAAACAGCATACGGGCCTACATACCAGGTACAAAGCCCTCTACTCAGCGCTGATGGTCAAACCCTTCTAACAGATAAAACCTCCATTCTGAATCGATGGTCTGAACACTTTCAGACTCTTTTCAGTACCAACCATGTAGTCCAAGATTCAGCAATTCAGTCCATCACACAACAACCAGTAAAGTATGAATTGGATACTGCCCCCACTTTAGGAGAAACCCTCAAGGCAGCTGGGGTTGATGGAATTCCACCTGAAGTCTGGAAACATGGGGGCCTTGCACTCCACACCAAATTTCACGAGTTTGTGGTGCGCTGTTGGGAGCTCGGTGAACTACCATCAGACCTTTGTGATGCAGTCATCATCACTTTGTACAAGAAGAAAGTTATTAAATCAGATTGCTCAAACTATCGTGGTATTACTCTGCTCTCCATTGCTGGCAAAATCCTGGCAAGAATACTCTTGAACTGACTAATACCCACTATAGCAGAAGGAATTCTACCTGAAAGTCAGTGTGGTTTCAGAGCCAACAGGAGCACCACAGACATGATATTTGTCCTCAGACAACTGCAAGACAAGTGTAGGGAACAGAACAAAGGTCTCTATGTAACCTTTGTCGACCTCACCAAGGCTTTTGATACTGTGAGCAGAAAAGGTCTGTGGCAGATTTTGGAACGTTTAGGTTGTCCCCCCAAGTTCCTTAAAATGATCATCTCACTCCATGAGGATCAGCACAGCCAAGTCAGATATGACAACACACTTTCTGAGCCCTTCTTAATTAAGAATGGTGTGAAACAAGGCTACGTTCTCGCTCCTACCCTATTCACCGTCTTCTTTAGCATGATGCTCCAAAGGGCCACAGCAGACCTCGATGATCAGGACGGTATCTACATTCGATACCGTACTGATGGAAGTCTATTTAATCTAAGGCGACTGAAGGCCCACACCAAGACATTAAACTACCTTGTCCGGGAGCTGCTTTATGCTGATGACGCCGCCCTTGTTGCCCACACAGAAGCAGCCCTGCAGCGTTTAACATCCTGCTTTGCAGATGCTGCTGAGCTCTTTGGGCTGGAAGTCAGCTTAAAGAAGACAGAGGTCCTCCATCAACCTGCACCTCAGGAAGTCCCCCATCATCCCCACATCACCATTGGCCAATCAGAGCTCAAATCAGTCCAACAGTTTAATTACCTTGGTAGCCTCATCTCCTCAGATGGTAACATCGACGGAGAGATAGACAACAGGTTAGCTAAGGCATATAGTGCTTTTGGAAAACTCCACAAAAGAGTATGGCGTAATAAACACTTGAAGAAAAACACCAAGATCAGTGTTTACAAAGCCATAGTGCTGTCTACTCTCTTATATGGTTCCGAATCATGGGTCATCTACCGCCACCACCTGCGTCTCCTAGAACGCTTCCATCAACGCTGCCTCCGTACAGTCCTTAACATCCGCTGGTCAGATTATGTGACCAATACATCTGTACTAGAGCAAGCTGCTGTCACAAGTATTGAGGCCATGTTACTGAGAACGCAGCTGCGATGGGCAGGGCACGTCTCAAGGATGAAGGACCACCGCCTCCCTAAGATCCTGCTCTATGGTGAACTTACCACTGGCTGCCGCATGAGAGGAGCCCCGAAGAAAAGATACAAGGACTCCCTGAAACAACATCTCAGCCTTGGCTATATTGATCACCATAACTGGTCTACTCTGGCCTCCAATCGGGAGACCTGGAGACACGCCATCTATAACGCAGCTGTCTCCTTCCAGAACACACGCAGGATCACTCTCGAGGAAAAAAGGCAACGCAGAAAGAACCGTGTCTTGCAGAATACACCATCTAAGGAGTCTTTCTGTTGTGCCTTTTGCAATCGGATATGTCTGTCACGTATTGACCTCATAAGCCACCAGTGTGCCTGTAGCAAATGTGGATAGTGCCTTCCCAAATCTTCGTTCGTGAAGCCTAGCCATGAAATTCACTTTTACTTCATGTAATAGATGGGTGAGGGGATTCAATTTGAGATAAGATGGTTATATTTACCTTTGGACATATTGTTTTACAATATTTGGTGTGTGACATCCAGTCTTGAGTTATATTAGGAGGTGGGGTGTAAGTTTAGTAAAGACTATGCACTATAGGGATACCTTTCCAGAGTAGTTGGGCTCCGTTGGTCTTGCTGGTCCACTTTTCGGGTAGGGGCAATGGGCCTGTCACACTAGCCATGTTAAAAACAAAAGATAAATTCAAAGGTATAAAAAATCACAATCCTTGTTCAGCAGACTCGGGTAAAGTTACACATATACCCTGATCGGTATGATTCCATATTTTTGCAAACCCTTTGACTAGTTCCCAGGCAAGGTTCCTTTGATTTTCATTTTTAACAGTCTGTTCTGCTGAGCACATGTACAAGGTAAGTAACCATACAAACATAACTAACACATTATAACTACAGTTACCAGTAAACTGAACCATAGTCCAAATCTGAGATTATTCATTCACAGTTCTGAATACTTTTCTCTGTTGGGCAGTTACCTGTAAAAGAAAAGAAAAAGGTCTGTCTGGCCCCTTTTAGGGCCCAATATTAAAATGTAGGAACAATCCACCGAGAGCTTATTTTGTGTTCTTTACCATAAGCATCTTTTGCTTTCCAGGTGTATACGTTCAAGGGAGTGGTGAGTACCATTGGTACAGCTCCTACAGAAGGTAGTTCCACTAATACAGGTTGTCCAGGAAGGTGAGAGGGTTTCTGATTACTCTCAGGTTTTGATGTTGCTGGTATCAGAGAGAGAGGCTGTGGATAAAAAACCGTGAGTCTGGGACAGCCATTTACTCCCCATCTGTCATTTATGGTTTTAACAGCATCCCATAGTTGCTCAGTCCAGTTGGATTTCTGAGGTTTTAGAAATCGTTTAAGCAGGCCATTTGTTCTTTCCACTATGCCATTTGCTTGTGGATAATATGGTGTGTGAAATATCCACTGGATTCCTTCTTCCTTGGCCCACTCCTGGACGATGGCAGCTGTGAAGTGTGACCCGTTATCTGATTGAATAAATACAGGTTTTGGGAAAAAACTGAACCACATTTTAAGAGCTTCTAGAGTGTTTGTACTGGTTGCTCTAGGGAAAGCTTCTGCTTGCACTAATCCTGACCTGACTTCCACTCCCACTAATACATACTGTTTCCCTTCAGACTTTCCAATATTGTCTATCTGCCATGTGTCCCACAACCCTTTTCTGTCTCTGATATGTAACGGGGGTTGTTCTAAAGGGTGACGCTCGAGTTGGGTTCTGCACTGTTCACATGAGGATATGCAGGTGCGGCACATCTCTCGAGTTGCTGGTCATTCCCTGCTTCCTGCTTCTCTGTATAGGTCTTGTGCTCCTGTGTGCTGTCTCTTTAAATGCAACCACTCTAACAATCTGTCCCAGTTCTCTGCGGGAGATTTTACACTTAGAGGGGTTAATCTGGCCAGTTCATCTACTTTGTTGTTCCAGTGGCTAGCTGGAATTTCGTTTTCTTGATGAGAGGTTACCCATCCGACTAAAAAATTCCCTTTCTTTGTTATAGCAAGAATTTCTTGTCATTTCTCTTTTTGCCAAACAGGGACTCTATTCACTTCCCAGTCATTGTTCTCCCAGAAGGGGAGCCACTCGGTACACCCTTTGAACACAGTAAAAGAATCAGTGTAAACATATACAGAGTCAGAGGTCTCGGCTTCATGATTAAATACACTCCAAACTGCTACTAATTCTCCTACCTGTGCACTGCCTTCTCCTTCAGTTATTATTTTGTCTCCTGTATGTACCTGTAAAGCTACAGCACCATATTTCCAAACTTTACCTTCTCGTTTAGTTGAGGCATCAGTAAACCACACATTCCGCAATTGTTCTGAGTATGGGGGTGCTGCTTCAATCACAGAAGGTGGAGAATCAGTTGTGCTATTTAAAGTTACCTCATCTTGTAAGGGAAGATTTTTGTGAGCTCCCTCTGTTACCTGAAAAATGGTGCAATAATGTTCAATTTGGGCGTACCATTTCCGAACAGTAACTTGCTGGGCCACCCCGTCAGGGGGTGGGGTTCCTGTCAAAACAGGTTTGATGACCTTAAAGGGTCCCCTTAAAATTAGACGCTGCTGACGGACAATTTTTTCTGTTTCTCGAAAAGCAGCGCTCACCACAAATAAGCCTTTTTCCCAGATAGAATATCGTTTTTCAGCATCTTTGAAACTGTGTGAATAAAACCCTACAGACTTGGTGGGACCATCAGGTCCTTTCTGCCATAAGTGTATGGACAGTCTGTAGCTTGCAAATCCCCACTCAATTTGTACTGTATCGGTAGGGTGTATGGGACCTAATGAGTGGTATGTGTTGGCCTCAAAAATCAGGAGTTGCAGGGCTTCATCATGAAGGGGGGTCCAATCCCACTTTGGTTTTTTCCGCAAAAAATCATGTAAGGGCCGCGAAATTATTGAAAAATCAGGGATGTGTTTTCTCAAAAAAATCAGCAGGTCTAAAGCATGCTGCAAATCTTTTTTATTCTCTGGTGTTTTAAGTTGGTCTAGGCAGGTAAGTGTGTCTGGGGGAATACAAACCATTCCTCCCTTCCACCAAATTCCCAGGAATTTTACTTCTTGTGAAGGAGGTTGTACCTTTTCAGGAGGGATATGTAAGTCCAGGGACTCAAGATGCCTGATAATGTCTCTTTGGGTTGTTTGCACAGGCGCAATTTCATTTCCTGCTACTAACATGTCATCAATATATTGGTACACTTTTACTCCTGGTGCAGGAGGAATGAGTGACAGTTTCTGTGCCAGTGCATGATGTGCTAGAGTGGATGAGTGTTTAAATCCTTGTGGGAGACGGGTAAAAGTGTATTGCTGGCCCTCCCATGTGAAAGTAAAGCGTTCTTGATCCTGTTCCTGCAGGAGAACCATAAAAAACATGTCTTTGATGTCAATAGTGGCCATGATTTGATGGGTTTGTTTTTGGATGGTTGCTATTAACTCAGCTATATTTGGGACTGCTGCAGTAAGGGGCCCCGTATTTGCATTAAGGCGTCAGTAGTCTACCGTTAGCCTCCAATTACCATTTGGCTTAGGGACAGGCCACAGAGGGGAATTATAAGGAGAATGTATTGCAAACACTATTCCTTTTTCTTTTAAATCTCCAATAACTGGAGTGATTCCTTCCCTTGCTCCCAAGGGTAAGGGGTAAGGTTTGACATTGGTTACTAGGGAGGGAGGAAGAGCAGGGGCAGGACTTAGTAAACACAGATGTGGGATTTCTCTTCCAAAAGCCCATATGTTTCCTTCCTCATCAGGCCAAGACCTTCCCTTCAGGAGGTCTAGTCCCAGTAAATTGGTAGGAAGTTTACCCAAAATCATTAGGGTTTCAACTGCTTTCTCCTCCCCTGGTAACCAGCATCTTACCTTTGCTGTTATCTGGGGTTATATGTTCCTGAAAGCATCTGCAACAAATATGCCTTTACATGAGGGAGTGATTCCACATGCAGATGCATCTTCAATTTTCAGGGCAGATACCTGAGCGCCAGTGTCTATCAAAAAAGTTACAGGAGTTCTGCGGGGACCAATAGGAAAGGTTATTAACAAATCTCCTTTAGAATTTTTGGTAAGCCATCTAATGTAAAACCAACCTTCGTCCCCCGGCTTACCTACTGAGGACGAAGAGAGGAGTTTCCCATCACCTCCCCTTGTTGTGATCCCTCCCCTTTCTGTGACCCCTCCAGGGCAGGGGTTGTAGCAGGGACAGCTTGCAGGGATTCCTCCTTTACTGGCCATTCTTGAATTATTATTTCTAATTTATCCATGGGTTGGTCATCCATTAGGGATTTTGGGATTCCTTTTTGCAAGCCCACAATCCACAGGGCATTCCTTTTTTCCCTGTATCCCCCAGTGTTAGTGGGTCCTCCTTGTCCAGAGGAGAATGTTACCTTTCTGAGTCTTGCTGGAGTACTTTTGCATTCTGTGCGCCGAATTGATTTAGTATCAGTAGTAATTGAGGGTACTGGACCATATTTTCTTCCATAATTAATTAATTCCTATGCCACTTCTCCCCAGGTCCAAATCTTATTTTCTCTAAGGTAATGACTGGGGGTTAAAGCTGCTTCTGAAGTGGCTGCAGTTCTTTCCCCTTTGGTGAGGTTTTCTATTTGTCCTTTTAGCTGAATGCCAGTGGGTTTCATAGCCTCAGGGAGTCCCCTGATAAGGGGAATCATTCTTTCAGGGTCTACAGGCAACATCATAGGGGATTCAGGTCTTGGTGTTAATTCCCTATCATACATCATTTGTAAACAAGTAGCCTTTTGAACACTTTCTACAATCTGATTAACATTTCCCACTATAGCCAGAGGATCTCCCCTTTCTAAGGGGTTGAGTCCTCCAGCCCAATAGGCTGCTCTTTGGGTAAGGGACCAGGGTGCTCGATTATCTCCTGTAGTCAGGAAAACTCCAGCTCCCCAAAATCCTTCAGCCTCTTTTTCTGATAACAAAATTTGATCACCCCCAGTAAGAGAGACTCTCCAAACATACTCAGTCTCAGAGTCTCTAGGGGTTCTGCTGTATTCCTTTTTTAACTTAGCTAATTCAGTTGCTGTATAAGGGACTTCTTTTGTAGTTATTTGAGGTGTATCATCATCCGAGCCCTCATATGTGTATTCTGTTTTAATTAGGGGATGGAGAGACACCGACAGCTTTTCAACTTGATCACGCAAAGGTTTTAAGTCAGAGAGAGGGTATATTTCTTTAGATGACTCCAGCTCTGACTCCCTTTTTCCTCCTCTCATTAATCTTGCATACAGTTCCTCTCGGAGCACATGGGCTGTAGCCCTTTCATTCCTTATCTCTTCCTGGAGGATAGTGACCTTAACCTCTCATTCCTCCAACTGCATCTGCAAAGACTTAACTGAGTCTTGCAGTGAGTTAACCACTTTCATGTGAGCTTTTTGCTGCTGTTCTTTGTTGTTAATTGCAGTTATTACAGCTGCACCTAATATTGAACAAACGATAGGTTTTCCTTTACCTTTTCTCGCCCCTGTCCACAGGGTAGAGATTCGATCAACAATTGCTTGAATATTATACCAATTATCTTGTGCCCATTCCATTCCTGGAGGAGATGACCTGGCACCAAATTCATCTAATAGATTAGTAAGCACTTGCACATTATGTTCCATGTTACCACAAATTCGGAGTGAATACGTCCCCAGGGGGTTCCTCTTAAAAGTTAGAGCAAATTTCCAAATTTCTTCACTCGTCTCCCCGGAAAGGCCCCTCTTAAAAAGTTACATTACAAATTTGGAGCGATCTTCTCCATAGAGACCCTCATAAAAGTTACAGCAAATTTCCCAAAGTCTCGCTCCTTCCTCTGGAGAGTTACCTCTTAAAAGTTATGTTACAACCAAAATTGTGGTGAGCTTATCTGGGGGGTCCCTTGTAAAAGTTAATTTCCAAAATTTCACCCCTTTCTCCCAAGAAAGCACTAAGTTACAATGTGCACATTAACTTCAAAAACAGAACAAAACAAAATGAAAAAACCTGAAAAATAACTTGTAAAGTCAAAGTCCTTAAGTCACACAAAGTCAAAAAAGAAGGGTACCTTACTCTGATTGTCTTATCAAAAAATGATTGATCATAAAAATTAGCAATTATCAGGTTTTGGAATGAACAGTTTTGCTTCAAGGGAATTCCGCTGACTACGCCAATAAAGAAATGTTGCAATCTGCTTAAATATTGCGGAAAGAACTTTTAGATTCGAGTATTCCCTTGAGAAAAATTAAAACTCATACAAGTTATCTGTTGATACCAAAACTGTTTTTATTAATTGCTAAGAGATGCAAAGAGAAAGAGGAAAAAATAAGAAAAGGTTGGAAAATGCTAAGATTACTTTTAAAAGCAGAGAAAAGATGCCACCAAAAACTACCTTTCCGTCGATTTGGTCTGTGGGGTGGGGGGAGAGAGAGAGAGAGAGAAGCAGTTTTCTGCCTTTTTTTTCTCTGCCGCTTTCGATGTTATCTCTTTAGTTACAGGGGGTCTTACTTCTCTGTAATGCAACCAAGATGTGGACTTTGCCGCTCACACCGGCCGTGTCCTAGGCTGCGCAGAGGTCTCAGTCCAACTGCACCTCTCGACCCTCAGAAATATGGTCAGGGTGGAGAATTCACGCAGGTGGCACAGTGGGTCTCAGTCCACTTCAAGACAGCAGAGGTCCGGTCTCTGGCAACGGCAGGCAGCATACGGTGGCAGAAGAAAAGGTGAGGGAGAGGCAAGGGAGAGATTCTTAGCTGCTGTAGCTAATTCTCTTTCCCACTCTGCTTTCCCTGCTTTTCCAAAATTTCTCCTCAACTTTTATAGTGTTCAAAGGAGGTTGTGTGTGGTTTCTTGGCACGTAACCCTATTCAGATGTTTGAAGAGACATGAAAACCATGAAAAATAACAGGATCCTTTGGCAGGAAAACTCCAGAGGGAATATTCTGGTGCAAATTTCTGGTGGAAAACTGACAGAGAATTTTTGTAGGAAGTTTTTTGACAGGCAGAAACAGTGGTGAAACATAATTTTTGGCATTTGTATGTTATCTGTCTGTTACACTCACCTGCCATTGGTGCGCCACTCTTGGCACTATGTGCACTGCAAGAGCTTTCTGGGCAGGCACCTTTGGTCTGGGAAGAGTATTCGTCTGTCGTAGGGTACCTGTCAGAGACCTTGGTCTGTGGGGGAAGAAAGACACGCGAGACACACACACTAGGATGATGAGACACACTAGGATGAAGAGTCAGAGAGATGTCTGCCTGCTCAGCACAGCAGGCAGCTTTTTTATTAAGTTCTCTAACTTCTACTTTCCCCCACATACAACATAAACATATTCCTACAAAAAACACTGAGGAATGCAGCACCTGCACTCAGCCAAACAGATTTAACCTTGTACTCTTTATAACTCAAGGTTGTGTCCATGGGAACTATCTCATTAGCTCCACTGCTCTCATGGAAAACGGCCCAACACTTTGTAATATTCCAAACCCCTCAAACTTCAGTTGTGGGGCTGTGACTTCACCCCACAATTCCCCCCTAGTCTGTAGTTGTGCAACAAAGACTGCTCGTATCGTATCCTGCAGGGCCCTTTGAAGGAACGACACTAGACAAGGCAGCATCAGCAACACAACTACAACCACCAACTTTTTAGATGTACAAGGCCCCCCTATTGACTGTGCAGGGATTCCTGACCAGATTCTATCTCCACACAGAAGAAACACTCCCGTAGGGAGTCAACAAGGTGCACTCACTGCTGGAGTACTCCAAGTCCGATTCTTACCGACACCAGAAGGAACTATTTCTATAGAAAGACAATTCAGGGAACACATCCCGTACCATAGACTCACCACGTGCTCGTTCTATGTCATAACCTACACAATGATTAAAATACACACAGTCTTTTACAAACAGTGACTCTAAAATACCTAACTTTTGAAGTGGAGTGTTAACAGACAACACATCATCCCAGCTATCAACATGATCAAGACACCCGCGCACAGTATGACAGTCCCGTTTCAATAAGTCACACCATCGGACGACATCCTGCACCAGGAGAGATGCTTCTGTGTCACCCAGAGGAACACCAACAAGACAGGTGTGAAATGGTTGCTCTGGATACACCAGTGATGCACAAAAGGTCGTGTGATTCAGTTTCTTCATTAGAGTCACCCAGATGTTTCGACTATGCCATGGAGTGAACTTTGACAGGTCAGGAACTGCACTGATGACTTCCAGGACCAACAGCAGGACGTACATACTGCGCAGGTATTCAGCGAGGACTATTATCTGTAGAGACAAACATATCCCTTCCCCAAGTTATCAGGTCATGTGGATCAGACCATGCAGTCAGTGCAGTGGAAGGGTCGCTCCCCTGTGTGCATCCGCTGATGCTTGAGGAGATCCGAACTGGTCCGAAACCTCTTCTCACACTCGAGACACTCATAGAGCCATTCCCCGGGTTGGATCATGTGGTGGTGGATCAGGTGGAAGTTCCGACTAAAGCTCTTCCCACATTTCTGACACTTGTAGGGCTTCTCCCCCGTGTGCAGGCACTGATGGGAGATGAGGCTGGAGCTCCATCTACAGCTCTTCCCACATTGCAAGCACTTGTAGGGCTGTTCCCCAGTGTTCAGGGAAGCTCCCTGTGTGTGTGCTGTGCCTGCATCTGGGAGGTGCTCACAAGTCCCCTAAAGAACAGAATTTCTTGAGGGTATTTTGAACAGCTTCTCACCCTTATGTGATGCTGGATGCTCCTGGGGAGAGCTCCTGTGGTGTAGGATGCTCAGACACCTGGTACCTGTTACAGGCTCTGTGGGGGATTTCCTGGTATTTTTTCCCTCCCCAGGGGTCTCAGCAAAGGTCTGTGCTCAGAGACCACCAAAGAGCTCATGCTGCAAGGCGCTGACTCACAAGGCCCAGCACAGCTCCACAATCTCCCCACTCTCCCCACAAAGTTCCGTGGGGGGTGTGGGATAGAACAGAAGAACCAGACTTGGCCCAGGGAAAGCAGGGGAAGGGAACAAAGAATGTCCCCAAGGGGGACCCTCAAATTTAGTTGGAGGGAGGCAGCAACCCCAAACCAAGACCTAGGGGAGATGGAGATTGGGGTATGGGAAAGGGGTGGGAGAGGGGGGAAAAGGAGGGGTTTTGGACCCCCAAACTGAGCGGGAAGGGGCTGAGACCCTGAAACCAAGCGGGGCAGGGTGGGTGGCACCCACAAGCCTAGTTGGGAAGGGATTGGAGATTTTGGGGACAATGGGAAAGGGATGGGAGAGTGAGGAAAGGGGGGTGGGACAGGGTGCAGGGGTGTCCCATGGGGGTCCTGTAACAGGATGTTCTGCCTGGAATGGGGTAAAACAACTCCAACAATGCCCTGTTTGCAAAGCCCGCAGTGGGAAATTGTCGCCATTGGAATGGACATGACACTGAAAGTTCACTAGAAAGATTTTTATTGAAGAGAATAGGAAGGAATGACTTTGCACTTTTACAGCTCCTTTTATACATTTCTTAGGCATACGTATTCTTTACTTATAGGTTAATTTCAAACATAACAACATCGTCTTACAGTTGATAGGTTGACTCTCTCAGTCTTACTTTCCCACACTTTCTCAACACATCTGTTCCCTTTATCTTGTCTGTTTATATCTTGCTCAGTTCCTTTATCCAAAACAAGTTCTTGTTTCTCACAGACACCTTTCCTCCTGGTACTTTTCTATTCTTCCAGGGTACATCGATATGTTGTCAGGGTTAATGCCTTCATTCTCAATCACATTTTCATTCCATGTCAGGCCCTCAGTCCAACCAAGGTTCCCCACAATTCCCCCTCTTTATATTTGTGCAACAAAGATTACCTGTGCCGTCTTCTGCAGGGCCCTTTGCACAAGCGACACAATACATGGTAACATCAGAAGCACAACTACAATTATAACAATGATGAAAGTCCTGTCTTGAGGCAAGAAAGAAGCCATATCAGTAACCCCCATCCCTTAAACGCATCATCTAATCCAAAAAACCCTGTGTCCCGCATAACCTTTCAAGTTTCCTCCTGTAACTTCACAATCTGTTTATAAATCGATTCAGAACGGTCAGATAAATTCATACAACACATCCCTTCAAACTCCCAACACCTATGTCCATGAGTTAAAGGCAGAAAATCAATGGCAGCTCTATTTTGTAAAGTAACATGATGGACACTGTCAACATCTGTGGTTAATTGATAAAAAATTTGAGATGTTCGATTGGTTTGTTTTGTAATCCAGCAGGCTAACCTATTCAAAGTTCCTAATGCTTTCGCGGCAGCTACTTGAGACCCCAAAAAGGAGGCAGCTGCTATTTCCCCACTACTCCACAGGTTAACAGAATCATCACACCTAGAATCAACAGTCAAGGCACGTTTAGCACGAGAGTGGTTAAATAGGTGGGTGTGATTAAGAAGCACCTTATGAGAAGGTGTTAACAGTCCTAGACGACCTATGGTACAAGGTCCTCCTTTTATTTTTCCGGGAATTCCCGACCAGGCCTTATGTCCACATATGAGAAACAGTCCAGGGGTCAATCGTCTTGCAACGTCAACCCCTGGGGCAGGATCAGTCTTATCGTGCCCCAGGTGTTGGCACCAAGTAGAATAATTCTGATAAAGAGGTATGCTAGGGGATACATCTTGTAGGACCGTTGTATCATCCTCGTATATATCATGACCAAACCTATGGTTAAAGAAAACACAGCTCTAGGCCTTTAAACTCCCTAAGATGTCTAATTCTTGAGGCGGCAAAGCACATGGGAGAGAATGATCCCACAAATCCCAATTGTCCTTACACTTCCGCATAACTCTGCAAAAAGTCTTCTTTAGGGGTCTAAGACCGGCCGTTACAAGGCTGGTCTCACTGCCGTTTAACGCAATCCCCACTAAACAGCTATGAAAAGGTTACTCGGGCTGTGCAAGCGAGGTACAAAAGGTGGTTTGGTTTAAGGCCTTCATTAGGGTGACCCAGACATTGCGAGTATTCCATGGGTTAATTTGGTCCAACTCCTCTTCATAGGATGTATCAGCAGCGATCGTCCTGATGCAGAGTAGGACACACACAGTGCACAGGAACCCAGCGTGGCCCTTCATCTGTGGAGACACAAGCATACCCTCTTCCCCAAGATAATAGTTCCCCAACAATGTCCCATTGTCCTGTCTGCAAATTTTTTACCTGCACCTTGGCCCCGGGGGAAACAGTTGAACTTTGTGTCAGAGATGTGAAATGGCGAATTATGGGAGGTTCCTGACAACCTTCTGCAACATGCAAAAAGTTAAGTACATATGTTACCTTATTTAATCTTGCCTCAGGGGATTCACCTGTCGTTCCCCCTTTCTGTTTTTGAAGGAAGCATTTGAGAGTGCCATAAGCACGTTCAACGATACTTTGGCCTGTAGGAGAATGAGGGATGCCTGTAACATGCGTAACACCCCATTGCTGCAGAAACAGCGAAATCCTATTTGATTTATAAGTTGGACCATTGTCAGTGAAGAATCCTGGAAGAGAAGTATGGCTTCTGATGTGTAGAATATAATAAGGATGTGAGCGTTTCTGAATGGTCAACCACAAAAGCTTCATAACACCAAACAAAAGGGCATTAGATACATCCCCCAAAACAACCTTGTCAAGTTTTTGAACCAAACCAACTACGTAACCAGAATCAGTAACAATATTAACAGAATCATTAAAGTGTTGAAAGGCTAACAAAACAACATGCAGTTCCACAACATGTGGAGAGCCTTCTTGTCCCTCTACAATATGATGCCATTGTGAATTGACATACCACACTACTGCAACTTTTCCTGTTTTTCCTGATCCATCCATAAAAATGGTGGGACCAGACACGGGGTCCCATGAACTGAGTTGTTTTTGGGCAAATGAAATTTGACTTGCCAGTTTCAACAATGGATGAGAAGGGAGATGATAAGTAATTTGCCCAGTAAAATTCATCAACGCTGCCTGCAGCGCCAAGCTGTTGACCAGACACCACTCAAAGTACTCAGCTTGGACTGACACAACAATATGTGCCAAGTCTCTTGCCAACAATTCAGTGCAATGCAGTCTTGTTACAGAATGACAAAAAGGCCCATTCCAAGACATGAAAGGGGTCATCCCACTTCTCATTCCACTGAACAATCATGGCAGTAGGGATCAATTCATCAATTACAATAAAAACTTGAATTTCAACAGAGAAATCAATGCACCATACATGTTTATTCTGAAGTGCTTGCTCCACCAACTCAATGACCTTTTTTGCGTCTTGCATCAAATGACCAGGTGCAGATGGGTTAGCGTCACCTTTCAAGAGTTCAAATCAAGGTGCTAACTGGGAGCAGGAGTGGTCTAAATAAGGTCTCACCCAATTGATCATGCCAGCCAATCTCTGCACATCGTTCAGGTTTTTGATTTCAAAATTTATAGCAATGGGTTGGGGTTGCACTGTGCGATCAAGGACCTTTAGTCCTAAATACAACCATGGAAGCTGACGTTGCACCTTTTCAGGGGTAACAACAAGGTCAAATTGTTGTAAGGGCAGTCGTGTTTGGGCTTCCGTTGAATTTAAGATTTGAGATTATAGAGCAGCTAAAAGACTGTTGTCCATGTAGTGATACCAATAACAATTAGGAAAACATTCTCTGATGAGACTTAAGGCTTGGACCACAAACCATTGGCATATGGTGGGAGAATTTTTCATCCCTTGAGGAAGTACTTTCCAATGGTATCATTGTGTAGGTTCTGCATGATTTACAGACTGACAGTAAAGGCAAATTTTTCCATGTCATTCTGGTCTAAGGGGATGGTAAAAAGAAAAACTTTAAGATCCATGACAATGATTTCCCAATGCATAGGAATCATGGTTGGGGAAGGTAAACCCGGTTGTAGTGCACCCATGGTGGCCATGACAGCATTGATCCATCCCAAATCATGCAACAACCGCCATTTTCCCAATTTCTTTTTTATAACAAACACAGGGGTGTTCCAGGGACTGTTGGAGGGTTCAGTATGGTCCGCTCTTATTGTTCTGCTACCAATAGACACAGGGTTTCAAGTTTCTCTTGATTGAGGGGCCACTGGTCTACCCATATTGGTTTGTCAGTCAGTCATTTGAGGGCTAATGTGGGTCTCTTCACACCCTGCAACACAGTGACTCCTATTGAAAATCTGTTGTGATGTGCATCCCCTATTGCGAGAGACAGTCCGGTCCCCATAGGTTTAAAGGTACTACTGTGACAAAGGGTACTGTTGCTATCTGCCTCTCAGGGTTAGTAACAGTCATTGGTTGGGCAACCATCAAGCTTTGTACTAAACCCCCCAAACCCACCACACCTTGAGTGGAAGAAATTACAGGTCAGGTGGGAGGCCAGTCCTTCTGTGAGATTATGGTGACGTCCACCCCAGTGTCCAACAGGCCAGATACCTTAAGTTTTCCAGGCGTAGTGGTGTGTTGAGAGAGGACGCAAATCATCAGCTTTTGGGTCCAGAACACTTGTGGGGGTCCTGTAGATCCAAATCCACCTGTACCACGAGTCACCTGCTCAGTCCTAGGGACACAACTCACAAAAGGCACAAGTCGAGCAATTCGAGTTCCCTTTTCTATCATAACTGGGGGAGTAGGAGTAGATACCATAGCAGAAATTTGTCCCTCAAAGTCAGCATCAGTTACTCCCACATGTATTAAAATACCCTGGAGAGTAGCATTAGATCTACCTATTAATAAGGCACTGAGTCCCCTCCCAATAGGTCCCCATGCGTCCAAAGGGACTTTGTGCACTTGGTGCGTTGTTATAGTTACTGTGTTGGTGATGGATACATCCATGCCGGAGGATCCACGGGTTTTTCCTGATAAGTAAAGGCTTGCACAGGCTGACAAAGGGATTGTTGGGAGACATGGCAGGTACTGGTGTCCGCACGCACCCATTCGTGCTCTTCCTGCTGTTTCCCTGCCCCGCGGGTAAAGGCTGGCCATCAAGGTGATACCTAGATCGGCATTGTTTGGCAAAATGACCATTCTTTCCACAACAACGACACATAACCATAGCTGTTTCTGTTAAGTCTTTATGTTTGCCTCTGTTAGGGCAGTCTACCTTCAAATGCCCTTTCTGGTTACATAAGAAACATTTTTTATCTGAGGTTTTCACTGCTGCCATAGCAGTTGCAAGCGCAGCCATTTTATGGTCTATGGACCCCACCTTAGTGCATGCTTGTATCATTGTATCAAAGGTAGGGTCTCCTGGCAATGTCTCTATTATTTTTTGACAGTCTGTATTAGCATTACCTTTAACTAACTGCGTAAGTAACAGCTTCCGCAACCAAACATCAAAAACCTGCTTCTCTACAGTCGCTTGTAGCTTTTCCACAAACTGTAAGAATGGTTCCTGGGTACCTTGGCTTATAGCCATGTACCTCGCTTTGGGTTCTGTTAACTCTGCAACCCGCGATAATGCTTGCTAGCCTATAGATTTTACCTGCTCTAAAATCAATGGGTCCCACTGCACCTGATGTTGTGGGTTAGAAAAACGACCAGTTCCCATTAAAATATCAGCCCCATTACCAAATCGTACATCATCTTGTGGAAACTGTAAATTAGTTATGGCTTAGGCTTCTGCCAACTGCTACCAAATGGTAGAAAATACATTGAATTGAACAGGTTGAAACATTACTTGTGCAAGCATTTTTATATCATAGGGTGTAACTTCATCCATAGTAATAAGGCATAACAGTTTCATCGTTGCAGGCGAGTTAGGACCATATTTAGACACACATGTTTGCAAGTCCTGAATAACTTTCCAAGTTCAGGGTTGATGTTCATCCATAACTCCTCTACCCGGATCTCCTTGCATTTCTGGAAAGACCATAGGATCATCGGTTGTAGTAATAGGACTGCCCTCAGCGAGGGGTGCTGTAACAGCTTCTGATAGCTCCCAGTTGCCTGCCATAAGGACTTGTTGCTTTATTTTCTGCCAAAATTTAACTGGATCCTTGGGTTGGAGGGTAACTCGAGAGAGGGGAAACTCCTATTGTCAGAGTATCTTCTACTTTCCAGATTCTCGGAGACATGCCGGTCCCCCCTGACCTGAGTCTATCTGTAACACTTTCCCAAGGGGCAGAGGAATTGACTCCCGTCCTGACATCTCCCCTGTCATGGAGTCATCCCCATCCCAGTTGTCTTGAGGAAGGGGGGGTAATAACTTGAGCCCACTGGGGCACAATCCCCTCGGGGCAAGTCCCCCTCCTTCTCAATTTTGTCCTCCTTGTCAGAGGGGGGCGATGGTGCTAAAGGGAGAATAGACTGAGTCGATGTCTTATAAGTTTGATTGTTGACTGCTACCGACCCTCTCCCATACATGCCATCCTCGTCCTCACCCCAAAAGGTGCTGGGGTTGAGGTGGCTTACTCTTTTCTGAGTCCCCTGCAGGTGCCTTATTTTTTGCAGGAGCAGACTGAGCATTCTGTCGAGGAAGTGCAGGAGGAGAGGGCGGGTAGCCTGCAGGAATATCGGTAGAAGGTACCTCACTCATAGGTTTAGAATCGGGACACTCTGTCTTATCTTTAACAGTCTGTGTCTTAAGATCCTTTACTGTTTCATATAAAAACCACCAAGTTGTAAGGAGGGATGCAGTAACCTTTTCTCCCCTGGAGGCAACATCAAAGAACTTATCACCGAGTTCCTTCCAGATGGAAACACTAAAAGCGGTAACAGTATCTGCTTTGTATCCCTGGCCCTTGCTCCAAAGCAATATCTTTCACAAAAACCGTTTGTCTAACTTCACCCTCCGTTTAAGTAGGATAGATTTCCACATTGATACAACACTAGATTACTCTTTGCTAAGAGTAGTCCCCATCATTCTTGGTGGTTCACCTTGTCCAGGTGTCTTCATCTAAGGTCGGTCCGGCAACTTCTCCATTGCTCTAAAAACTTCACTGAGTTCCTTTCCCACGGTTGTCCCCGTTGCCTGAACCCTCACTGCTTTCTCTACCGTCTGATTATCACGTCAACGTAGTATCACATTGGGGTCACCAGATGTCGCTGTTGGAACGGACACGACACTGAAAGTTCACTGTTGGTGGAGAGACTCGAGACAAACTGCACGAGACCAATGTGATCTGCAAAATGTCTGCTTTATTTACAAAAATGCCCTTTTTGTACTTTCTCTATACCCTGACGCGTGATCTCTCCTCTACACCATTGGTTACATGAAAGTGTTCACAATGCAAACATACCCTGTTGTCCACTTCTAATTGGATTATTACTGGTGTCCGTACGAGGTAAGGACACATGTTTACCTTTAGGGACTCCACCTTAATCTTGGCACAGATCCTTCTTTGTCTCAGCTTCAGAACCTGAAGCCATGATGATTACGCAGTGTTTTTTACTGTCTGTGCCCAGTCATACCATGTAAGGCCTACAAAAATGCAGGAGAAATTGCTCACTCAATTCTGCTCTCTCCACAGTTCACTAGAAAGATTTTTATTGAAGAGAATAGGAAGGAATGACTTTGCACTTTTACAGTTCCTTTTATACATTTCTTAGGCATACGTGTTCTTTATTTATAGGTTAATTTCAAACACAGCAAGGTAGTCTTACAGCTGATAGGTTGACTCTTTCAGTCTTACTTTCCCACACTTTCTCAGCACATCTGTTCCCTTTATCTTGTCTGTTTATATCTTGCTCAGTTCCTTTATCCAAAACAAGTTCTTGTTTCTCACAGACACCTTTCCTCCTGGTACTTTTCCATTCTTCCAGGGTACATCGATATGTTGTCAGGGTTAATGCCTTCATTCTCAATCATGTTCTCATTCCATGTCAGGCCCTCAGTCCAACCAAGGTTGGAAATGAAAGGAAATGAAGGGGGTGTGGTGGGTTGACCTTGGCTGGATGCCAGGTGCCCACCCAACCACTCTATCATTTCCCTTCCCAGCTGGACGGGGAGAGAGTAAGGTGGAAAACAACTCATGGATAAGGCAGTTTATTTAAAGTGAAAGCTTGTGCATGCAAAAGTGAAGTGAAGCGAAGCGAAAGATAGCAGGGTTCTTTCTCTGCTTCCCATCAGCAGAGATGGTCAACCGCTACCGAGAAGCAGGACTTCAGTACATATGACGGTTTCTCAGCAGGTAGCCGCTGGAGACAATGAATGCCCACCCTCCTGCTCCTTGCCTCAGCTTTTATATCTGAACTGGTGTCATATGGTCTGGAATATCCTTTTGGTCAGTTTGGGTCAGCTGACCTACTTGGGTCCCCTCCCAGGATCTTGACCTCAACTGAGGAAGGAATGTTACAGTGTTGGTGCTGTGCTGTGCTCAGCAGTAGCCAAAACACCAGTGTGTTATCAACACCTTTCTATCTGCTAGTGCAAAGCACAGCACTGTGAGGGCTACTGTGGGGAAATGAACTCCAACTCAGCCAGATCCAATACAGGGGGTCACACTGCTTTTGAACTTGAACAAAGCTGAAAGCAACCTGACTCATCTATCCCAAAGTGAAACATCCTGAGAGGGAGGAGAAGATTTGGCAGACCTTGTAAAATACCCGGATAAAGGAACAAACAAGTGACACCACTGAGAACTTCTCCAAAGCTGCTGAGCTAACACAACCTGGGCACACCTCACTGACAGTCCAGCACTTTATACTATAAAAGTCCACGTTCCTGGTGATATATGTTGGGCGCAGACCTGGTGACCCATCTTCCAGGTGATCCATGTTGGGTAGTGTATTGAGTTAGTGTGGTCAGGTTTTGGTAGTGGGGGGTGCCAGGGGTGGATTCTGTGAGCAACTGCCAGAAGCTTCCCCCACGTCCAGCACCTGTCCCAACTCACCCTGAAGGTGAGGGTGACCCAGGGTCTTGTTAATCGATCCCTTGGGGCGGATTAGAGTGAAAGGACAGTGAATGATCAGTGTTTATAAATATATATATGTAGCGTTTTGTATTTCAGACATGAAGTACAAGTAGACACCTTCAGTTGCAATAGAATTATCTCCAGGTTCTGTAGATTATAGCACCTGGGTAAACTCCCATAGCACTTTGGAGTGCTCTCCCAATATCAATACTTTTTTCTTTCCAAGGCATGGGTTGTTTGAGAGGGATAAGTATACATCAACATATTTGTAACTCGGGCTTTTTTGAACTTTATCCAGGCAGAGAGACAGGATGGGATGTTACAGGCTTTCAGTTTGGTCTCTGTAATCCCTTGGAAGTGTTTAGCAGTTTTCCTGCTGTTGTAAATGGAGCTGTTCTTTCCAAGTTGTTAATTTCAGAGGTCCTGCACCTCTCCTAGGATGAGATGATGGACATTTAGAGCAAATGAGAATTCCTATAGAAGTTAGAGACTATTTAAAACTCTGTCTCACCTTTTCATTTTTCATTACATAATGGATTGACTTACATTTATCTTGTCATCAGGAAACTTAAATAAATTCTGTGGTGTTTTTTATTTGTTCCCTTTAGTAAAAGTTTTCTTTTTAAAACATTTTCTTAAAAATAAAAAGGCTGCACCGCCCTGAACCTTCATTAGTTTTGTTACGGGAAGTCCCCAACATAAAGTTGTGCTCTGGGTGTAAGACTTCCTAACTGTAGAACAACAGAGAGATTTTGAAGGAAAAATGGCATTTTTCACTATAGGTTGTGTGCATGTGAATTATAAGAAACTAAAGTTGTCAGTTAAGGCAAGTATTAGTTGCTGCTCACTTTTCATCACTTTAGGTTTCCTCTGACCCCTCTGTCATCAAGCTCCATGCTGTGTTGCTTCTCTCGTTTTGAAATTGGAAACTGATGATTTCTGTTGTGGTTGTAGTAGTTGTACTGTTGTGGTAGTAATCCCATGATTATCCTTGTCTGTTGGTGCACCGCAGGCGGGCGCATGGTCCTTCCCCCGGCATGCACTGTGGGAGGGCACGCAGCACCCTCGATGTGCACTGCAGGCCCTCGGTTGCCCCGAGCAACCCCCGGGCACCAGTGAGGTGGCCCCTGGCAGGGAGAAAGGAGAGGGGGAGCTTCGCTGGCGGGGACTGAGCCCTCATGGGAGAGGAGAGGAGGAGCCTAGGAGCACACAGAGGTTTGGCGGTCCGGTTTGGGGGAGGGGAGGGATGTTGGGCGGGCCGTGGGGGTCCTTGGACTGGCAGGAGGGTGGACAGAGCAGTCCTGTATGGAGTGTATGGTGTGTCACAGGTGAGCAGTGCGTGGGAAGATCTGTGGTAACACGGTAGGGGGAGGATAAGGTCAGGGTGGATAGTGGGTTCTTCTGGGGGGTTGAGGGGTCTCGGTTGGGCTGAGGACTTGGGAAGTACCCTAACCCCGAGTGAGTGTGGGGGCTGAAATAGTGTGTTTTTGGTTCACCTGCATCTACTGCCCAGGTTCGGTATGTTTTGGATATATTTACTGCGTCCTGAAAGGGTGACCTGGACAAGGGGATGATCTTGGGTATTTCCTTGAGATTGAGTATAGATGGGTGGCAGAAAAGTAGGGGGTGAAAGGTTTACCCTAACCATTTTAGTGGGAAAGAAACCTGTGTACCCCTATGCGGTAGGGAGCTATGCTGACAATGGCACATGCCATCGACAGGGTCTCCCATGCCAGACAGGTCAAGACCGAAGGGTCAGATATAATATGTCCATGGGCAGGATGAGCTCGCTAACCTTCTGGTAGTCATCCTAGAAGAAGGACAACTCTAACTCCAAACCCGGGCAGATGGAGCTTGTTTAACCCTGTAAGGCCATCCATCTAAGAGAAGGATACTCTAAGCAAACCTACGTCCTGAGGATCTCGCTGTTAGCATCCAAGCTTACTAGACCCTGATAGATGAACCTTAGGATTAAAGGGTGGGTCCAGTTCCGCTCATGGTGCGTCTCACCTAAAAAATCCATTGCGCAGGCTCGAGGGTGATATCCACATTTGTAAAGCCCTGCAGCAACAGGCAAGGGTCGAAAAGGCAGGTGAAAGGTGCACTGGAAGCCGCAACCCCAACCCTGCATGCAGGCGGTTCAGGATATTGGTTGTTAGAGACTGACCGGAGATGACAGTCTCTTTGGGCAGCACCCTGAATGACCAAGCAACATTTGAAAGGAGAGCACTGCTTGCTCCACATGGAGAGGGGCCTAGAAAAGGTGACCTAACCAAAGCTCATCTCCCCCTTCACCCGATTGGTTAACTGCGGCCAACGGGCATCTTCTACTAATGCGGTCACACTAAGAACAAGAAACAAAGGCATACACCTGCCTTCAAAAGTGTACCCAAATTAACTCCAGCATGCTGGAACATCAGAACTGTGCTTGATACTGTGGATAGTGGACATCCTGAGCATCACTCTGCCCTAATTGCCCACGAACTATCATGTCTCAACATCGACATAGCTGTTCTCAGTGAAGTTCGCCTCCACGAGGAAGGTAACCTTAGAGAACATGGTGCCGGTTGCACACTCTTTTGGTCAGGTAAACCCAGAACCGAAAGGCATCTCTCAGGAGTTGGTTTCATGATTAAAAACTCTATTATTCCTAAACTTGAAAATCTGATGACAGGTCATTCTGACCGCATTATCTCCCTACGCCTTCCACTATACAACAAGCAACACGTTATCTTCTTTAGTATATATGTCCCAACTCCACAAACTGGCCCTGCTGAAAAAGATACATGCACCGCCTTACCCAAAAGGTTCCTGCAGATCATTATCCTTCGTGATTTCAACGCCAGAGTAGGAAAGAACTTTCAAACCTGGAAAGGAGTATTAGGCAAACATGGTGTTGGAAACTGCAACGATAATGGTCGCCTTCTGCTAGAATTCTGTGCGGAACAACAGTTCACCTTCACAAATACTATCTTTCAGCAGAAAAATAGTCTGAAGACAACCTGGATGCATGCTAGATCTAAGCATTGGCACCTCATTAATTATGTCTTGGTGCGACGGAGAGATGTTCGCGATGTCCACCATACCCACATGATGCCTAGTGCAGAATGTCAAGTAGACCATCCACCTGTGCGCTGTAAACTTAACTTCAATCTTAAATTCAAACCTAAAAGGGGCAGTATCCCAAGGAGAAGACTCCAAGTTAACAATCTCCAATCAGCCGCAGTGAGAGACAGATTCCAGGCAAATCTTCAAACTAGACTTGAAAACCATTCCATAGATTCTATAAATGCCTCTCCTGAAACACTTTGGTAGCATATTAAAAACAACATCCTGCAGTCCTCTGAAGAATCCCTAGGGTTGTCCCTCAAGAAGAACAAGGACTGGTTTGATGAAAACAATCAAGAGATCCAGGAATTGTTGAGGAAGAAGAGATCTGTTCACCAAGCACACCTTGCACTGCCATCCTGTCACGCAAGAAAAGCTTGCATGCAGTAAACTCCAGAAGAAACTCCATGACATCCAGAACAAACGGTGGATCGATCTAGCGGAAAAAAATCAATTATGCGCAGATACGGGTGATCACAGAGGATTCTATGAGGCCCTGAAAACAGCATATGGGCCTACATACCAGGTACAAAGCCCTCTGCTCAGCGCAGATGGTCAAATGCTTCTCACAGATAAAACCTCCATTCTGAATCAATGGTCTGAACACTTTCAGACTCTTTTCAGTACCAACCATATAGTCCAAGACTCAGCAATTCAGTCCATCACACAACAACCGGTGAAATAAGAATTGGATACTGCTCCCACTTTGGGAGAAACCCTCAAGGTCATACCGCAGGTGAAAATCAGCAAGGCAGTTGGGGTTGATGGAATTCCATATGAAGTCTGGAAACATGGGGGTCAAGCACTACATGCTAAATTTCACGAGTTTGTGGTGAACTGTTGGGAACTAGGTGAACTACCATCAGATCTTCGTGATGCAGTCATCATCGCTTTGTATAAGAAGAAAGGAGTTAAATCAGACTGCTCAAATTGCCATGGTATTACTCTGCTCTCCATTTCTGGCAAAATCTGGACAAGAATACTCTTGAACAGACTAACACCCGCTATAGCAGAAGGAATCCTACCCGAAAGCCAATTTGGTTTCAGAGCCAACAGGAGTACCACAGACATGGTATTTGTTCTCAGACAACTACAAGAGAAGTGTAGGGAACAGAAAAAAGGTCTCTATGTAACCTTTGTTGATCTCACCAAGGCTTTTGATACTGTGAGCAGAATTTGGAATGTTTAGGTTGTCCCCCCAAGTTCCTTAAAATGATCATCTTACTTCATGAGGATCAGCGTGGCCAAGTCAGATATGGCGATGCACTTTCTGAGCCCTTTCTAATATCCAATGGCGTGAAACAAGGTTGCGTTCTTGCACCAACCCTATTCACAATCTTTTTCAGCATGATGTTCCAAAGGACCATGGCAGACCTCGATGATCAGGACAGTATCTACATTTGATATCGTACTGATGGGAACCTATTCAACCTAAGGCAACTGAAGGCCCACACTAAGACCTTAAACCATCTTGTCCGGGAGTTGCTTTATGCTGATGACATTCCCCTTGTCACCCACACAGAAACAGTTCTGCAGCGTTTAACATCCTGCTTTGCAGACGCTGCTGAGCTCTTTGGACAGGAAGTCAGCTTAAAGAAGACAGAAGTTCTCTATCAACCTGCACCTCAGGAAGTCTTCCATCATCCCCATATCACCATTGGCGAATCAGAGCTCAAATCAGTTCAGCAGTTTAATTACCTAGGTAGCCTCATCTCCTCGGATTGTAAGATTAATGGAGAGATAGACAACAGGTTAGGAAAGGCATATAGTGGTTTCGAAAGACTCCATAAAAGAGTTTGGCGAAATAAACACCTGAAGAAAAGTACAAAGATCAGTGTTTACAGAACCATTGTGCTGTCTACTCTTTTACATGGATCCAAATCATGGGTCATCTACAACCACCACCTGCGACTCTTAGAACGCTTCCATCTATGCTGCCTCCGTACAATCCTAAACATCCACTGGTCAGATTATGTGACCAATACATCTGTTCTAGAACAAGCAGCAACCACAAGTATTGAGGCCATGTTGCTGAGAACACAGTTGCATTGGGCAGGACACATCGCAAGGATGAAGTACTACTGCCTCCCTAAGTTCATACTTTATGATGAACTTGCCACCGACTGCCACAAGAGAGGAGCCCCGAAGAGAAGATACAAGGACTCCCTGAAACAACATCTCAACCTTGGCCAGATTGATCAACATAACTGGTCTACTCTGACCTCCAATCGGGAGTTCTGGAGACACACTATCTTTAACGCTGTTGATGTTTTTAGAAAGCAGGCAGGATCACTCTTGAGAAAAGACAATGCAGAAAGAATCGTGTCTTGCAGAATGTACCACCTATATTCCTACTCTGGCGTTGAAATCACCAAGGATAATGATCTTATCATCTGCAGGCACCTTTTGCGTAAGGCGGTGCAGGTCAGTGTAAAATTTATCTTTTTCAGTAGGGTCAACTTGGAGAGTTGGGGCATATATACTAAAGAGGACAACGTGTTGCTTGTTGTTTAGTAGAAGGCGTAGGGAGATAATGTGGTCAGAGTGACCTGTCAGCAGAATTTTGAGTTTAGGAACAATAGAGTTTTTGATCATGAAGCCTACTCCTGAGCAATGTTTTTCGGTTCATATTCTTAGTAACATACATAATATTACACCCGTGTAAACATCTATGTTTGTTAGTAAGGTATATTGGTATGCACTTAATTAGTAAAGATTTGTATTTGTTAGGAATGTATCTATCTTTCTGTATTTAGAGACTAACCAAGGTCATGGAGGTAGACACATCGCCCTATTCAACAGTTGTTGGTCGAAAGTGACTCCCTTGATTTTCCCCTGAGCCCTGGTCAGGGTTTGGGTGAAAACCAAGGAGACAAGAAAGCCAGATATTTTCCACACTAAATAAGTGATGTAAACCTGTTTGTTTACCAATATAAAAACTGGGTCCTTTTCACAGAGTTGGGTCCTTTTCATAGCAAAGACAGAGGCCTCACTTACGAGTGGACGCACCATGTAGGATTTCCCAGTTCCCCGGAGTGGTTCTCTTGCCCTTCACTGTGATCAGGGGTTTCCCAGCTAATGTGCGGGTCTGGATGCTAATTATGGCAATGTATTAAAAGAGGTAACTGGTGATGTATCTTTCTTAATCACTATAGAAACTCTTTGTAGCAATGATGAGGTGTTTTACTAAGTTTATCTTTTTATAATTCACTGGGTTTTTTTAATTTCTTGCTGTTTTGCACTATAGTAAATTTATACATTTATTCTTTAAAGTTGGTGTCCGTGTTTCTTGTGTTGATCCTTGTCCCACAAAACAGAGTGCTGTGGGATCAAGTAATTCTGGGGAGGGATTGAGCCATTTTGAGGTGGGATCAAACCATTTTAAGGGTGGGATCGAGACATTTTGAGCTAGGATCAAACCATTCTTTGTGGGATTGTGTTGTTTTGAGGTGTTGAGTAATGGACAAAACTCCCCCAAATTCAACCAGAGTCCCCAAATTCTCCAAAATATCTTCCTGAACCCCAACATCCCCCAGAAATCCCGTGGTTCTGCTCTCCCGTGGTTCCCCAAACCCAGTGTCATCCCCCTGCCCCACACTCCACAGGTCCAGGAGGTGCACTTGATGATCCTGATGGGTCCCTCCCAACTCAACTCATTCTCTGGTTCTAGGAACTCCCTGCTCTGCCTTGAGACTCATGCTCAGCCCGCTGTCTAACTCCCTGCATTAGCTGAACAGATGGTTGTAACCCGCTCTGCTATTCGCTGTTATCAGTGTAATCAAGAAGGACATATTAAAAGAAACTGCCCCTTGGGGAATAAAAAGGGCAATATTCCCCCCCACACTCGTGTCTGAAATGTGGCAAAGGATTTCATTGGGCAAATCAGTGCCCATCCAAACTTACCAATGATGGCAAACTCCTTTCAGGAAACTCCAAAGGGGCTTGCGACCTGGTGCCCTGAAACAAAACAGGGTCCCACCTGTTGAGAATCACAACAGAGCATGGAACTTTATGTCTCACAACCCTCAGACAAACGGCATACGCAGCCTCCAACCTGCCACCTCAGGAAGCGCTGGGTTGGATTTGGCCCTCGTCACAGGAATAAACATACTGGATGATGCTGTTGTTGTAGCAGGCATGGGTGTTTATGGACCTTTGCCCGACAGTACATGTGACCTCATTTTAGGTCGCTCATCTGCCAACAAAAGTGGTCTTTTTGTTATTCCTGGACTCATTGATTCTGACTACAAAGGTGAAATTAAAATAATGCTGTGGACTCCACGTCCCCTGTGTTACATGCCACGAGGGTAAAAAATAGCACAGCTATTGTTATTACCTTATGTGAAGCAGCACAAAGATCATCAGACAGAGAGAATGGGAGGTTTTGGAAGTACTAATACACTGCAGATCTATTGGTTGACTTTAATCTCAGACAGTCAGCCGTTGTTAAAATTGCAAATAGAAGACAGGTATTTTACTGGTTTAGTCAACACTTGGGCAGATGTTTCCATCGTTAATGCTAAAGATTGGCCTCCTGATTGGGAACTTGAAATTCCACAAGCAGCAGTTACAGGAGTCGGTGGCATGCAGGTTCCACAGCAGAGCAAGTCAGTGTTATTTGTTATAGAGTCAGATGGACAAGAGGGAACTCTCTGCCCCTATGTTCTGTCCCTTCCATGTACTCTATGGGGGAGAGACATACTCAAACAGTGGAATTTACAGTTAATCACGCAAGTAGATTCAAAGCAGGATTTTTCCCAGAGGTCACTGTGCAACAGCCGTGGTTCAAACTAGCCTGGAAAACAGACACTCTGTTTTGGGTGGATCAGTGGCCCTTTAAATCAGAGCAGCTAGAATGGGTACAGAAATTAGTACAAGAGCAATTAAAAGCAGGACATATTGTTCCATCTAACAGTCCCTGGAACACACCTATATTTGTTATTCTGAAAAAGTCAGGAAAATGGAAATTATTGCAAGATTTAAGAGCAGTGAATGCTGTCCTTCAACTATGGGAGTGTTGCAACCTGGAGTTCCTAATCCAACGCTTATCCCTGACTCTTGGGACATGGTTGTTCTGGATCTGAAGGATTGGTTTTTTACCATCCTGTTACATGAGAAAGATAGTGAAAGATTTGCTTTTTCTGTTCCCAGTATTAATCACAGCGCCCCCATGCGACAATATCAATGAGTTGTATTGCCTCAGGGGATGATGAATAGCCCTACAATCTGCCAGTTAGTTGTTGATTCTACGTTACAACCAGTGAGACAGCAGTTCCCGAAAACTCACTTATATCACTATATGGATGATATCTTAATAGCAGCAACTAATTCAGTGATGGTTGAGCAAATTTTTATGGTGGTACAACAGTCTCTGAGACTTTATGGCTTACAGATAGCACCGGAAAAGGTACAAAGAGAAGCTCCATAGAAGTATTTAGACTGGAAAGTTTTTGAAACTACAGTATTTCCCTCTTCTATAAAATTGCACACTAATTTCAAAACACTCAATGATTTACAGAAATTGCTAGGGACCATTAACTGGATTTGGCCAATGCTCGGAATTACTACAGAAGAATTATCCCTTCTTTTTGATCTGCTGAAGGGTGACCCTGATTTATCATCTCCACGTCAATTCACTGAAACAAACCAGCAAGCTCTGCAACTGGTCATCCGAAAAATTCACACAGCTTTTGCAGGTCGTCGACGACTGAATGTTCCGATTACTTTATTCATAATTTATAGTTCTTTTCAACCTTATACTCTAATAGGACAATGGGTAACAGAGGAACAACAAGTCATAATTTTAGAGTAGGTTTTTTTGTCACACGTGTTTCCTAAAACATTAACTACAACTGTGGATATGCTAACTTCTCTGGTACACAAAGCCCGCCAGCAATGCCAGGTTTTGGTTGACTTGGATCCAACTGTAATTTATCTGCCTTTCAAGAAAGATGTTTTTCATGGTTTACTTTTGCAATCTTTATCTTTGCAGACTGCCTTTGCTGACTTTTTAGGAGAAATTGTCTTTCAACTGCCAAGACACAAGTTTCTATAGTCGTTATCCGAATTACTTTTTCAGCCACAAGATCTCTGTTCCAGGACTCCCATAGCTAATGCCATCACTGCTTTTATTGACAGTTCGGGTAAGATGGGAAAGGGTGCTGTTGTATGGAAGCCTGATAGTCACTCTCCCTGGCAGTCAGCAGTGATTACACAGATTGTTGAGTTTTCTGCAGCTATAAAAGCGTTTGAGCTATTCAGTGACCAAACTTTAAATATTGTTTATGACTCTCAATATGTCGTAGGTATCATAGCTTGGGTCGGAGACTCTTTCATCAGAGAATCCTCTAACAAGTTGTTGTTTGAATGCTTATTTTGTCTGTCATATTTGTTCTCATACCAACTTGCCAGGACCAATCGTGGAAGGTAATTCAGTGGCAGATAAGTTACCCATGCCAACTGTGGTACCGAATCTTTTTGAACAGGCGCGTCTGTCTCATTCCTTTTATCATCAAAACACCTTGTCTTTACAGAAATTTTTTCATTTAACAAGAACACAGGCACGGGATATCATTTGTGCATCCCCGATTGTCAAGTATTTGCCTCATTACCCACTGCAGGAGAAGTTAATCCCCAAGACCTTTCAAGCAACGAACTGTGGCAAACTGATGTTACACGTGCCCTCCTTTGGGACCCTTAAATACTTACATGTTACAATTGACACTTTTTCTGGTTACATTCTGCTAGAACAGGTGAAAAAGCTAAAGATACTTGAAGCCATCAGTTCGCTGCTTTTGCAGTCATGGGTGTACCAAAATCCATCAAAACAGACAATGGATCTGCCTACACTGCTGCTTCGATGTTGCAATTTTTGCAGGACTGGGGAGTCACTCGTTACTGGTATCCCTCATGTTCCCACGGACCAAGCTATTGTGGAACATATTCATCACACTCTGAAAGCAATGTTGGAAAAAAAAAAGGGGGAAACCCTAACCTCAGTGCATGATCGGGTACAAAAAGTCCTGTATGTTTTAAATTTTTTGAATATGCAGGACAATATCTCTCCAGCTAAAGCAGTACAATGACATTTTTCAACAAAACCCTTTTCAACATCTAAACCAAAGGTCTGGTATAAAGATCCTGAGACACATCAGTGGGAAGGACCTGTTGAGCTAATTATTTGGGGAAGAGGGTACATGTGTGTCCTTCTTCCTGCAGGACCTCGGTGGTTACCAGTTAAATATATACAACCTCACCATGAGCTGGAACGACCAACTGCAGAATCCACTTCCAGAAATCCAGGACCTGCAGGTGGTACCCTGGAACAACAGAGCCAGGAAGAGAGAACAGATGACCAGTGACACCAGCATTATCTGGGGTCGACTCGAACTTCTAGATGAGCAAGTATAATGTGTCATGACAACAGTGGGTGCAGTATAAACCCCTGGCAACTTCCGTTTAGCTTATTTGGCCTTCATCTTTTCTGCATCTAAGGTCTGTATTGCTTAGTTATTCTGTATCGTATCAGCAGTAGTCATTTTAGTTACTGCCTCTGTCGCAGTCACCTTATTAATGGAAATCTGTGTAGATTACACTGCCTCTAATAACATCTTGTAAGAGTTATGAATTTAAGCAATTAATTAAGTCCTTATGGTTTGTTTAGATGCCTTAGAATCTACTATCATGTGGTTAGATGATAGACAACATGCCTTGTAAACTAGAAGTAAGCTGTGGTGTGAACTATAGTAATCTTTGTTAAGTTTTGCAGTGACTGAATCAAATTTCCCATCGAGTGGAATCATTGAGCACTGAGCGATGACTGTCTTCCTCCATCATCCTGAATACAGAAAGGGGGGAGATGTAGCAACCAGCATGAGAACAAGAAGAGAAAGACCTGAGGAAGGTCTAGATGACCTTGTATTGTTTTCTCTAAACCGTGATTTACTGCTCAGAAACGAGCTAAACTATCCTGTTTGCAATTTCACCATGTGGGGGTGTGAAAAGGGTGGCTTGAAACTCCAAGGTTTGTGTGTGTGTTGTCTGTATGATAGGCTGGTCTGTGAGAATGATGGATGTGTGACTTGCAACTGTGTTCTGTCTTAATTTGTTTAACCACTCTCAGCTAAAAGTGAATGAGATAAAACCCCTGAATCGTGGGCAATAAACCGATTTCTGTCCATTAAGTCAGGACTCCGTGATTTACATTCCATTACATCCCCGCAATCCCCAGCTCCCCCCACAGCTCGGTTTGGGGGTGTCCCCTCCACCCTGCTTGGATTTGGGGTCTCAGTCCCCTCCCACTCAGTTCGAGGGTCCAAAGCTCTCCCTTTTCCCCCCTCTCCCACCATCCTCCCCCTTTTCCCTGTCTCCCCCGCTCTACCAAGTTCCCCTTGCCCACAGCCGGCAGGGCTCCCAGTACCACCAGTAGGGCCCCAGCTCCCCCCGCACGCCCCATCTCCAGTGTCGGGCGTGTGCTAACACCCCAAAACCAGTCGGGTTGTGCCAGGGGGGATCCCCAAAAACGACCCTGCCCCGCGCAGCACTGGGAGCACCAGTCCAGTCCAGTGAGAGGTGTGGGCAGATGGCATCAGCTGTCTCCGGGCAGGGTCGGGCCCCGCGGGCTCCTGCCTGCACTCAGCCCCCATCGCAGCCGCCACCGCCAGGACAGTGCGGGGGGGGCCCGGTCTGGGTGCCCCCCACCTCCCTGCTCCCCAAATTCCCGTCCCGGGGGGCGTTGGGGACGAGGGAGGGGCACAGGTGGGCCTCCAGGAGGAGTCTGCAAGGAAGAGGAAGATGCCCCGGGACACCCAGGCAGGTGAGGACGAAGTCAGTGCCCCTTTTCCTCTCTCTTGTCCTGCATCTTCCAGCCAAGCTGCAGGACAACCCGGTTGCCGACACCATCCTGCCGGGGATGGATTTGGGGTCTTCTCCTTCCCTCTGTCACGAAGGCAAATCCCCTCCCTGTCCTTTTTCCTTCCTGCCCCAGGCACTGAGCTGAGGATGGAGAGCATGGAGGACAAATTCCCCCGGCAGAACCTCGTGGAAGAGGTCGTTTTGAATGACTCCATGGTGCAGGAAGTCAATGGGGAGGAAAAGTCACGGAGATCTCCCCGGAGTAGGGGTTCCAAAGCCAGCCCACGGCGTTCTGAGGAGGAAAGACCCATTCTGGACCCTCTTTTCCCAATCCCTCTCCACCACAGCTGCTGCAGCACTGGCTGCTGGGGGGGGGGGGGGGTAGAACCCCCCCCTCCACCCCCCCAGGGATGGCCAGAGAAATTGGGGACCCCCCCAGGGTGGATACCACCCCCCCCCCCCCCCCGAGCCCCAGGGAACCACTTCAGGGCTCAAGTGATAGGGGACCCCTGTGGGAACCCCCTGCCCACTGTTCAACATCCCTTTTCTCCTCTCTCTCACCCCTTTCCCATTGTCCCCACAATCCCCAGTTCCCCCGCAGTTCGGTTTGGGGGTGTTTCTTCCCCCCTGCCCTGCTCAGTTTCAGAATCTCAGTCCCTTCTCCGTTCAGTTTGGAGGTCCCAGTCCCCCCTTTTCTCCTGTTCTCCCACCCTTTTCTCATTGTCCCCTGAAAGAGAGTTGTTAAATATTGTGTCCTGAAAAAGCTGCTAAATCGTGTATTGTCCTAGTTAGAACAACTGGGACCGATTCATCACTGGATGGGTGTAGCCCAAAACTGTGTATTCTATAGCCTTCCATGCCATTCCCCAGAAACTGTTGTCAGTAGAGGTCTGCGACGTGGGGGGATGTTCCTGTCCTCATACCCTTTTATGGAATTCCCCGCTCTGAGGGAAGGACTGAGCATTCCTGCCTGAGTTGGAGAATATATAAACCTGGAGTTTCGGAACCTTTCCACCACTCGTGGGATCCAGAGGAAGACTGCAGTTCACCACTCTCAACCAGACTGCAACTCACCGCTCTCAACCGGACTGAGACCACCACCCTCAACTGGACTGCAATCACCACTTTTGACCAGACTGCAACAACTCTCCCCCCAGCAGGTTTTTCCCCTCTCCCTTTACTTTGGACTCAGGGGGGGCCCAAGGAACACCACTTTGTTTATGCCCCAGGGTGCTGAGTTATACATTTGGGTTTTGTGGTTTAAGACCAATTGTTTGTCTGTATAACTGTACTTATTGTATTATTTTATTAAATTGTTATTCTGACTTATAATCTCTCTTTTGAGTTGAGTTCATTTCCCCTGCTGGTTAACTTTTAAACCAGCACATGTATGTTCCAAATTAAGCCTGGATTTATTAGTATGGACTGGTATCCAAACGGCAACAAGAATAGTCTTAATTCTATTCCTTTTAATCCTCTCCGCAGTAGCCAATTTTCTCCTCTAACCGGGCAGGAAAACAGGAACAGCGCTGGTGTAGTTGGGGAGCAGCGTTGATCTGAAAGGGTTGCATTTCCCTTCCCGATCATCCTGCTCTGCCCTCCCCCGGGGTTGGCTCTGCCTGGCGCTGGTCAGATGCCTCAGGGCTCCTCACTGAGCAAAGATGTTCCCAAACTTCAGGGACAAGTCCAGGTTGGTCTGAGAGGAAGCGACAGCAGTGCGGATCAAGCGGACAGCATGGATTCTGGGGGATGCCGATCACTGGCGGGAAGTTGCAAGATTGCTTCCAAAGAATCATAGAATCATAGAATAGATTGGGTTGGAAAAGACCTCCAAGATCATCAAGTCCAACCCCTGATCCAACTCCAATTACTATATCATGGCACTAAGGGTCACGTCCAATCTCTTCTTAAAAACCTTCAGGGATGGTGAATCCACCACTTCTCTGGGTAGACCGTTCCAATGCCTGATTACCCTCTCTATAAAGAATTTCTTCCTAACATCTAACCTAAACCTCCCCTGGCAGAGTTTGAGCCCATGTCCCCTTGTCCTATTGTTGGTTGCCTGGGAGAAGAGACCAACCCCCACCTGGCTATAACCTCCCTTCAGGTAGTTGAAGAGAGTGATGAGGTCACCTCTAAGCCTTCTCTTCTCCAGACTAAACAACCCAAGTTCCCTCAGCCTCTCCTCATAGGACCTGTGCTCAAGTCCCTTCACCAGCCTCGTTGCTCTTCTCTGGACCCGCTCCAGCACCTCAATATCCTTCCTGAACTGAGGGGTCCAGAGCTGAACACAATATTCGAGGTGTGGCCTCACCAGTGCTGAGTACAGGGGAAGAATCACTTCCCTGGTCCTGTTGACCACACTGTTCCTGATGCAGGTCAGGATGCCATTGGCCTTCTTGGTCACCTGGGCACACTGTTGGCTCATGTTCAGCCTCCTGTCGATCAGCACCCCCAGGTCCCTTTCTGCCTGGTTGCTCTCCAGCCACTCTGTGCCCAGCCTTTAGCGCTGCATGGGGTTGTTGTGGCCAAAGTGCAGGACCTGGCACTTGGCCTTGTTGAACTTCATTCCATTGGAGTCAGCCCATCTCTCCAATCTATCCAGATCCCTCTGCAGAGCCCTCCTGCCTTATGGCAGGTCGACACTCCCTCCCAACTTGGTGTCATCTGCAAATTTGCTGATGATGGACTCAATTCCCTCATCTAAATCATCAATAAAGATGTTAAAAAGGACTGGACCCAGCACTGACCCCTGGGGAACACCACTGGTGACCAGTCGCCAACTGGATGCAGCTCCGTTCACCAGCACTCTCTGGGTCAGTTCCTGACCCAGCACAGAGTGACCCTGTCCAAGCCGTGGGTTGCCAACTTTTCCAGGAGTATGCTATGGGAGACAGTGTCAAAGGCTTTGCTGAAGTCCAGATAGACCACATCCACAGCCTTTCCCTCATCCACCAGGTGGGTCACCTGATTGTAAAAGGAGATCAGGTTGGTCAAACAGGATCTGCCCCTCCTAAACCCGTGCTGGCTGGGTCTGATCCCTTGTCCATCCTGTAGCTGCTGTGTGATTTCACACAGGATAATCTGCTCCATAACTCTGCCAGGCACCGAGGTCAGGCTGACAGGCCTGTAGTTACCAGGGTCAACCCTGCAGCCTTTTTTATGGTTGGGGGCGATATTTGCCAACTTCCAGTCATATGGGACCTCCCCAGTGAGCCAGGATTGTTGGAAGATGATGGAGAGCGGCTTGGCAAGCTCTTCTGCCAGCTCCCTCATTACCCTAGAAGTTAAAATTAAGTGAAGAAGCAGCTATAAAAGACCGTGGTCTTGGTGTGGGTGTGGGAGGAAGGGGAGCTCTGGGACTCTGGTCGGAGCTGGTTTGGGGCAGAGCAGCCAGGGTCCCTTCCTTTCCCGATCCTAACCCTAAGCCCCCTAACCCTCACTAACCCTAACCCTAAGCCCCTTAACCCTAACCGAACCCTAACTTTTTTGCTGGAGGTCTCAGGTGAGGCCAATCAGTTGACTAGGGGGCGGCACCCAGCACTGCCAAGAGGGATTTAAACTGCTGCTGGGAGTGCCAGCGACCCGGAGCATGGCATGGCAGTTAACAGGAACTGGCAAATGCCGCGGTCCGAACGGAGGAGGGGAATGGGGCCGCGACACGGCACGGATCCCAGACACAAAGGTGGGGTGCAGGTAGAATCTTTAATCCAGCTTGCACACGGGGTTTTTATCCGGAGGGAAAGGGCCAGAACATAGGGTGGAGCAGGAGACAGACAGGCGGGGGGACAAACCAGGATTGAACCGTGGGCAAAAAGGGGGGGGGAGAAGCACAGGAGGGACCAGGGGAGGAAAGGGCGAATGGGGGCTGTCTCCTGCCACAGCTTCTCCAACCAGTCGGCAGAGAAGACAGAGGTGCAGGGAGGTGAGCAGACCGGGACATGCCCGGAAGATACAAATTCGGGGGAAACACACAATGTGTAAAGTCCATTCAATCGCTGTACATATTTTTCCATTTCCGGAATCGTTCCCATTCCAATTCCTGGTCCTTGACATCTCGCCCTCTGTTGTTTAAATCAGGCACGGCTAAAAAGATATTTTTTGTGATGGTCTTCCTGCAGCATGCTGTGACACAGGAGATGGTTAATAACAACACAAACAGGAGAAGCAAAATTTCAAAGCAGGGTAACAGGATTTGCTTAAGCCAATTAGGTAAACTGGGTAAACTCAACTTGTCAAATAAGTCATCGGTGGAGAGCTTTGGTGACATTCGTATGTCACTGACCAGGTCTCGTAACTCTTTGATGCTTTTGAACACGGATTGGGAATGGTCAGAGAAATTGAGGCAACACATGCCTTCAAACTCCTGACACCCATGACCATGCATTAAAAGGAGAAAGTCTATCGTGACCCTGTTTTGGAGGGATACCTCTTTCAGTTTTAGGGTGTCTTTAACCAGACCCTCCAGGGCAACGCTGGTGGCATTAACCTCTTTTGCCATCCAGCATCCCAGGTGTGTTAGGAGGTTTAGGGAGTGTGCTGTGCCAACCCCTGGGAACACAGCAAAAGCGCTCCAAAAATTCAGGGTTTTCGACCATAAGGGTATTAGAGGGTCACAATTTTCTGGGATTGACTGAACAATGCTACTCACTGATTTATAAGGGGAAGATCTTTTAGATCGAGTTGGCGCTGATGGAATTTGGCTTGAGAAATGGAATCTGCCGGGGTTAAAGAGAGAGAACTGCCCCATAGTACAGGGGCCTCCTACTGGATAGGAGGGGACACCCGCCCAGGCTCTCTCACCGCAGATTAAAAACTTCCCCTCCAGCAACACTATTGGTTTTGCGCCGACCGCCTCAGTGATTATTTTTTCGGGTACAGTGTTATTGCACCAGAGGGAGATGTTTTGATAAATTTCTTTATAGGGAGTCACTTTGTGGCTAGGAACTTTGACAGCGGTGTTTGGTGTAAAGAGAAAACAATGGTTTGTAATTATTGATCCCATAATTTCAATTTCCATGGGCTCCTCCGTCCCATATGAGGGGGATTCAAAATGTACCTTTGGGTTTTCATTTGTGGGTATTCCAATTAGACACATTTGAAACAGATTATTAATGTTTGACAGGGACAGGCAGATGGCCTCACTTCCTGTCTCCTGAGCTAATTTTACCCAGATGTTCTCTGAATTGGCGTAAGCCCAGTTTGGAAGTGCAGCTGCGATTCCTGATGTCCTTTGCTCGGTTCCTAGGTTGAGGAGGATGATGAAGAGGCAGGCACAGGTGTAGCGCATGGTGGATCCTGGTAGATCTTGACTCTCTTTGCTGGGACCCACTTCGGGCCTGTCTCGGTAGAAACACAGGCGTGTCCTTTCCCCCACGTGATGAGAGGAAAAGGACCCGTCCATTTGTCAGTTAAAATATCTTTGTACAACACTTTGGCCTTCCTTGTATCCTGGTTTGACACAATGGAAGTGCCTTTCAATGGGACTTCTACTTATGGGCATGTCAGGTTCTTCCAATTTATTTAAAAAATTTAAAACGTATGTGACTTTGTCCAATCTTTCTTGGGGAGTCATACCTATACTCCCCCTGTTTTGTTTTTTGATTAAATTTTTGATGTTTTGGTGAGCTCTTTCCACAATACCTTGTCCCATAGGGTTATGTGGGATCCCAGTGATATGGTGGATACCCCAGGCATTAAAGAATGCCTCAGTTTCTTTTGATATGTATGAGGGGGCATTATCGGTTTTGACCTGTTTTGGGACCCCCATTCTCGCAAATGCAGATAGAAAATGCCTTTTGACATCTCGATTTTTCTCACCCGAATGCACTGTTGCTACTATCATTTTGGAAAAAGTGTCAATTGACACATACACGTATTTTAATGTTCCAAATTCTGGTATATGTGTCACGTCTGACTGCCAAATTTCCAGTGACTCCAACCCTCTGGGGTTAGTACCCTCAGATTTAAGCGGAGTCACTGCCTGGTAGTCGGGACAGGCCCTTAGGATTTCTTTTGCCTGATTTAATTTTAATCCAAATTGTTTCTGCAGTGATCGGGCATTCTGGTGGAAGAATTCATGTGAGAGTCTGGCTTGCTGGTATAAATTTGGTACTGCCACCATACCTGCTAGCTGATCTGCTATCTGGTTCCCCTCTGCTACGGGACCTGGTAGAGCTGTGTGGGATCGGGTATGCACTACGTAATACTTGAATTTCCTGTTTTGGATGAAGAACAACAATCTGGTTAGCAAACCAAAGAGGAGCTGATTAGAGACATGCTTCAGATATGCGTTTTCAATCCTTTTTACTATGCCCACCACATAAGCCGAATCAGAAACAATGTTTATTGCTTCATTTTGAAATATATCAAAGGCACGTACAACTGCTGATAGTTCAACAATTTGGGGGGAACCCTGGACTTTATGAATATCTTGTTGCCAATTGTCATCTTGTTTCCAAACAATGACTACTTTTCCAGTTTTCCCCGAATCGTCTGTAAAGATTGTTTTGGCTTTTATAATTGGAATTTCAGACTGCATAATTTCCAGTCTAATTGGGATTTGGGCTAATCTCTGTACAAATTGACAAGCTGGGAGGTGGAATTTTACCTCTCCTGGGTATCCACTGATGGCTATTTGGAAATCGATTGAAGACTTCAGCAGTTGTTCAAGCTGTTCTGAAGTCAATGGGAGGTAAACGCAATCTGGTTCTCTTCCACTGAACTCTAAACACCTCATACGACCTTTATGAATTAGCTTACCAATCATTTCCACTAAAGTGATAATTGTTTTTGAAAACTGGTGAGGAAGAAATAACCACTCCCATAAGTAGAAGTCTCCTTGGTCACTAGAGAACTGGCCTAGAGTAACCAGAGGTTGTTTGGTCTCCTGCAGGATGATTAGGGAAGAAGGCAGTCCCTCCACCTTTCTGAACACCTGCCTTTCTGATATCTTCTTTTCCACCACTTGAAGGGCTTTCTCAACCTCTTCTGTGATGGACCTGGGGGAGGACAGATCTGCATCTCCTTTTAGAAGCTCAAAAAGGGGCTGTATATCAGTGGTTGTGATCCCCAGCACAGGGCGTACCCAATTGATGGCTCCCAGCAGCTTTTGGAGGTCATTCAAATTTTGTACATTTTTGTCAATTGTAATTGACTGTGGCCTGACAGTTTTTGAATTAATTTTGAGTCCAAGGTACCTCCAGGGTGCTTCCTTCTGTATTTTCTCAGGGGAGATTTCTAAACCATGAGAATTTAGAGCCAAAATGACCGAATTCAAAGTTTCTTCCACAACCAATTCTGTATTAGCACAGATCAGAACATCATCCATATAGTGAAAGATGATGGATTTGTTAAACTTCTGCCTAATTGGTGATAGAATTTTTGCAACAAACATTTGACAAAGGGTTGGTGAGTTTTTCATCCCCTGAGGAAGCACTCACCACTGGAACCTGCGGTGAGGTTCACAAACATTAATTGCTGGGACAGAGAATGCAAACTTAGCCGAATCTTCCGAATTAAGAAAAATGTGAAAGAAGCAGTCCTTGATGTCGATAACAACCATGGGCCATTCAGCAGGTAGCATAGATGGGGATGGCATACCTTGCTGTAGGGCTCCCATGGGTTCCAGGACTTCATTTACTTTGCGCAGGTCCTGGAGAAGTCTCCAGGATCCTGAGGATTTTTGGATGACAAACACTGGAGTGTTCCAGGGACTAATGGAAGGCTCCAGGTGTCCTTTTGCCAATTCCTGATCAACCAATTCGTTTAAAATTTGCAGCTTTTGGCTAGGCAGGGACCACTGACTTACCCAGACCGGAACCTCCGTTTTCCAAGTCAGTTTGGGTAGCTGCAATCGCTCAGTGACTCTCCCTAAAAATTTGTTTGCAGTCCGATATGCCACTGTTCCATGGCATCTCGTCCCCATAACGTTACCGGCACGTTCAGTATGAATGGTCGGAGAGTTGCACATCTGCCCTCCGGCCCGTGGATGGTAACCACTTCCGAGCTTTGGACGGGCTGTTGTGAGCCACCCACACCAGTAACTTTGATGTTAGTACTGTGGGCTGGCCAGCTGGGAGGCCAGTCCCAGGAAGCTATTATCGTAATATCTGCCCCGGTATCCAAAAGGCCTGTGACAGTAATTTCTTGTGGACTACGAAATCCTGAAAGGGAAACAGAGCATGTTAGAAAGGGCCTCTCTGCTTGCACAACTGTTGTCCAATTGACTTGTAGTCCACCGCTGACTGTGAGTTCCTCATCTCGTGACATGAGATTCACTAGAACGGTTACTGAAACCATCTTTGCCACTGGAAAGCAGTCGACTTCTACAGGTGGGAGAGAGGCAAAAATGCAAATGAAAATATTATGTTCATTAAGTCCAGTTAGTAATGTTGGTAATACTGTAATTCCTTTTTCGCGTACTGCCAGGTGTGAGATGACCAAGTACGTTTCATTCGGGTCTAATTCAGGGTCAGGGTCACATGGTGAGGGTACCACTTGCATAATTTGCTCGTCATATTTAAGTCGGACTGTAGGGAAGGGTAGGGCTAATATGATCCACTCTAACTGCTGTGGTTTGCTGGCACTTGCTGAAAGGATGGGCTGCAAAGGATGGAGCGCAACTGTGGAGGTGTTGGTGTCATAACGCCACCCCGGGCGCTGGTCTCCCCGTTTCCCGACAGCTCACAGTCGCACTGTCTAAGATCTGGCATTGAATTAAAAGTCACTTTTCTCTTTAAGTCTAGTGACTTTTTAGGAGGCAGCAGTTCTCCATAGATGTTAGTAAGAGACCTGCAAGCTTTTGTCCAGTGTCTACCTTTTCCGCACCGCTTGCACGACGTCTTTGGAAGCTCAGTCTTTGTAGTTAATTGTGGGCAGTTCTTTTTAATATGTCCTGTCTCACCACAGTGAAAACAGGTTTGTGGCCCGGCCAAAGCATCAGCTATTAACCTCGCTTTGTGAGAATTAGACCCCACATTCTTACAGGCCTCTATCATCTCCAGGAGTGTAGGATCCTTTAGCATTTTTAAGGCTTGTTGGCAATCCTCGTTAGCCTTTTCAATCACAAGTTTATTAAACAGAATGTCTTGGCTTTCCTTTTGCTGTACTTGCCATGCTATAGCTTCCCTTAACCGGGTTATAAAGTCCACAAAAGGTTCTGTTGAGCCCTGATGAATTAGGGTGAAGGAGGGTGTTTGGACATATGCATCAGCAACCTTTTTAAAGGCCTCCATTGCCAGATCTTTTGTAATATCTAGGTATTTTAAATCCACAAGAGCCTGGTTTTGTCGACTCGCATAGTTGCCCTCTCCATACAGCATATCAATAGCATTGTTTACAGGGATACCACGCCTCTCCATCTTTTCATTGACATATTTAACTATAAGACGTTTCCATTCCGCTTCAAAAACGGATGCCTGTACAGTCAATAACAGTCCATTAATTACAGCTTTGATATCATAAGGTATTAAACGGCAGGCGAGAAAAAACGATTCAAAAAGTCCAACAGTATAAGGTGACCCCAAACCGTACTGTACAATCGCTTTTTTGATGTCCTTTAACATAGGATAAGACACCGGACGCCACTCAGGGGCACGACCTTCCTCTAGGTAAATTGGAAAAGCTTTTAAAAACTCGGCATCGTTAGCCTGTGCAGCTTCTGTCCGGAAAGCTTTCCAAATATCGTTGCATGGAAGAGAGGCATTTGCCATCCTGCAACTGCCGGGAGCCTCGGTAACAAAGGCTTCATGGATGCGGCCATCTTTCCGGATGTTATCGTCGGAAGAGGCTCTGGCCCTGCCCCTTAGTTTTTGTCTACCCCGGGAGGGTGATGACGTGGGGGTAGAGGCAGCGCTGGAGGGAGAGGGCATTCTGGTGGGAGGGTCCGTGGTCGTGCCGGGGGCGTAGGGGGGCGGGTGCGAAGGCGGGCTGGGGGGTGGTGCCAACGGAGTCCACGCAGGCGGGCTAGGGGACAGGACCAACAGAGCGGGCGCAAAAAGTTTCCACGCCGTGCTGCCACGCGGCGTGCGTTCCCACGATCTTCCCACACACACTTCGACCCCGTGCTCGTGCAAGCGCCCTTCCCCCCCCGTCGCCATGTTGCCAAGACCGCGTGTTCCCTGCACCACTTTTTTCCCTCCCGCCGTGCTCGTATTTCCGGGGCTTGTCTTTTGTCGGGGATTTTGAATTGGAATTTTTATATTTTCGTGGTGATTCTTGGAGATTTTCATAGGAGCTCATCAACTGATGCTGTATCATCATCAGAATCAATCTCCAGGCGATTAATGCCTCAGTAGCAATTTTGTCTCCCCTCTCTTTCACTCTCCAGATATTGTATCCAATTTTTTCCCAGTCTTTTAGGGACATGCTGTCGGAGACCGTCTCCCCTCCCTTTTCAAACCATTTAGCGAGGGCTTTAGCAGACTTTTTATCTAAAGGGTGTCCGTTTTCCAAAATAAAGTCTTTAAGCTTGCGGTACACGAATTTTTGAGAGGTAGATAGCGAGAGGCCCATATTTTTGGAGTTACTTAGGCTTCTGTTAGTCTGCAGTTCGTTTTTGGTTTTGGTTTTTTTTTGTTTTGTTTTTTTTTTGTTTTTTTTTTAATTTTGTGAGGGTGGGAGATGGGATTAGGGGTTTTCCCGGTGCTCACCTTTTCTCGGTGCAGTGACCGCCTTGCCGTGATTCTGGAGTTCAACCGGGAAGGACCAGCGGGACGAAAACGCCTCTCTCCGCGTCGTCTGAGCCCTTGTGGCGTATGGGAGGCTTTTTAAGATAAAAACCTCTACCTTCGCCCCACATTGGGCACCATATGCCGCGGTCCGAACGGGGGAGGGGAATGGGGCCGCAACAGGGCACGGATCCCAGACACAAAGGTGGGGTGCAGGTAGAATCTTTATCCAACTTGCACACGGGGTTTTTATCCGGAGGGAAAGGACCAGAACATAGGGTGGAGCAGGAGACAGACAGGCGGGGGGACAAACCAGGATTGAGCCGTGGGCAAAAAGGGGGGGGGGGGAAGCGCAGGAGGGACCAGGGGAGGAAAGGGCGAATGGGGACTGTCTCCTGCCAGAGCTTCTCCTGCCAGTCGGCAGAGAAGACAGAGGTGCAGGGAGGTGAGCAGACCGGGACATGCCCAGAAGATACAAATTCAGGGGAAACACACAATGTGTAAAGTCCATTCAATCGCTGTACATATTTTTCCATTTCCGGAATCATTCCCATTCCGATTCCTGGTCCTTGACAGGCAAACAGGAACGTGGCACAGCAGTTAACAGGAGCAGGCAAACAGGAACGTGACACGGCAGTTAGCGAGGCAGTTCGCGCAGGCAGGGCAAGCAGGAGAGGCACAACCACCTCCCAGCTCTCTTGGAGGAGCTTTTTTTTTTCCCGTCATAACTCAGCTTAAACCAGCAATGGTTTCCAAAAAAGCAAAAACTGTTGCTGCTGCTAAGACGAAGGGTGTGTCCAAACAGACAGAACCCCTTAAGAGGGACACCAAGATGGACGCAGCTGTGCAGAGTGTTTGAGCCTGGTGTTAGTACCAGAGGACAGTGTGAGTGGGGTCTGTGTGCGATGCGAGCAGGTGAATGACTTGCTATGCCTGGTGGCAGAGTTCAAGGAAGAGGTTAGAGAGACTAAGAAGTATTAGGGAAAGTGAAAGGGAAATTTACTGGTGGAGTCATACCCTTTTCCCCCCAAAAGAAATCCAGCAGGAGATGGTGAAGCCCTGCCCCTCCTGCTATCAGGCAGTTGGAGCAAACCAGGTAAATGGGGGGGGAATGGAAGCAGGTCCCTGACCAGAGAGGTGAAAGAACCCCCTCCCAACCTTCACCATCCCTCCGGGTGCCCTTAGAGAACAGATATGAGGCCCTGGACTCAGAGGATCAGGCAGAGGACAGACAAGAGGAAGATCTGTCTAGAAGGTCTCCTGTTTGCACCCTGTCTACCAGACAGGTTACAACTACAGCTACAAAGAAAAAAAGAAGGGTAGTTGTAGTTGGTGACTCCCTTCTGAGGGGAACTGAGGGCCATATTTGTCCACCGGACCCATCCCACAGGGAGGTCTGCTGCCTTCCTGGGGCCCGGGATATTAGTAGGAGACTCCCTCAGCTAATTCGACCCTCAGATTATTATCCACTGTTGGTAGTCCAGGCTGGCAGTGATGACATTAATGGAAGAAGTACCAGGGCAATTAAAAAGGACTTCAAGGCACTGAGTTGAATAGTTGATGAGACAGGAGCACAGGTAGTGTTAGCCTCAGTTCCTGCAGTAGCAGGGATGAATGAGGAGTAGGAAAACCCATCTTATCAATAGGTGGCTAAGGGATTGGTGCCACCGGTGGAACTTTGGGTTTTTTGACCATAGGGCAAATTCCATCATACCTAGTCTCTTCAAACCAGATGGGCTTCATCTATCTAGCAAGGGCAAAAGCACTCTAGCCCATAAGTTGTTGACGAGGCTGATAAGGAGGGCTTTAAACTAGGTTTGAAGGGGGAAGGGGTAGAAACTGGACTCTCCAGAAAGGAGCCCAAGGGTGGACAGCCCAAGTTAAGAGTCAAATCAACAACCCAGCTGAAGTGCATGTACACCAATGCACACAGCATGGGTAACAAACAAGAGGAGCTGGAAGCCATCGTGCAACAGGAAAGCTATGATGTAGTTGGAAACACGGTGGGATGACTCGCATGACAAGAGTGCTACCATGGGTGGCTACAGACTCTTCAGAGGGGACAGGCAGGGTAGGAGAGGTGGAGGGGTAGCTCTATGTGTTAGAGAGTCTCTTGACTCTGTAGAAGTCAGTAACAATATGGTTGAGTGCCTGTGGATCAGAATCAAGGGGAAGACCAACAAGGCTGATATCCTGGTGGGAGTCTGTTACAGACCACCCAATCAGGATGATGAGGGTGATGAATTATTCTACAAGCAGCTGGCAGATGTCTCAAAATTGCCAGCCCTTGTTCTCATGGGTGACTTTAACCTGCCAGATGTCTGCTGGGAACTCCACACAGCAGAGAAGAGGCAGTCTAGGAGATTCCTAGAGTGTATAGAGGATAATTTCCTGCTCCAACTGGATGCTGCTGGATTCTTGCTCCAGGGATGGAGCCTCACTAGACCTCCTGTTGACAAACAGAGAGGGGTTGGTGGGAGATGTGGTGGTCAGTGGACGTCTGGGACACAGTGACCATGAAATAAGAGAGTTTTCAATACTCAGGGATGCAAGGAGGACCATCAATAAAACCTCTACGCTGGACTTCCAGAGGGCAGATTTCAACCTATTCAGAAGACTGGTTCAGAGTGTACCCTGGGAAACAACCCTTGAAAACAAAGGGGTCCAGGAGGGATGGACGTACTTCAAGAAGCAAGTTATGAAAGCACAGGAGCAGGCTATCCCAGTGTGCTGAAAGGCGAGCCGACGGGGAAGACGACCGGTCTGACTGAACAGGGAGATTTTGAAAGAAATTAGGGTAAAGAAGAGAGCCTACCAATTATGGAAAAAAGGACTGACTACTCAGGAAGAATTTAAGAATATAGTTAGGTCATGTAGAAAGAAAATTAGAGAGACGAAGGCACAACTTGAACTGAATCTCGCCACCTCTGTGAAGGATAACAAAAAGTCCTTCTACAGATACATCAATAGCAAAAGGAGGGGCAAGGAAAACCTCCATTCTTTACTGGACATGGACGGGAATATAGTTATCAAAGATGAGGAAAAGGCTGAGGTATTTAACACCTTCTTTGTCTCAGTTTTCAACAGTAAGACAGGTTGTCCTGAGGACAACTGACTTCTGGAGCTTGTAGAAAGAGATAAGAATCCGAACAGCGCCCCTGTAATCCAAAAGGAAACAGTTAGTGACCTACTGAGCTACTTGGATCCCCACAAGTCTATGGGAGCAGATGGGATCCACCCAAGGATGATGAGGGAGCTGGCAGAAGAGCTTGCCAAACCTCTCTCCATCATCTACCAACAGTCCTGGCTCACTGGGGAGGTCCCAGATGATTGGAAGTTGGCGAATGTCACACCAATCCACAAAAAGGGCTGGAACGAGAACCCAGGAAACTACAGGCCTGTCAGTCTGACCTCAGTGCCTGGCAAGGTTATGGAGCAGATCATCCTCAGTGCAATCACACAGCACCTACAGGATGGACAAGGGATCAGACCCAGCCAACACGGGTTTAGGAGGGGTAGGTCCTGTCTGACCAACCTGATCTCCTTTTATGATCAGGTGACCCACCTGGTGGGTGAGGGGAAGGCTGTGGATGTGGTCTACCTGGACTTCAGCAAAGCCTTCAACACCGTCTCCCACAGCATACTCCTGAAAAAACTGCAACCCATGGCTTGGACAGGGGCACCCTGTGCTGGGTTAGGAAGTGGCTGGAGGGCCGGGCCCAGAGAGTGGTGGCGGCTGGTCACCAGTGGTGTTCCCCAGGGGTCAGTGCTGGGCCCAGTCCTTTTTAACACCTTTATTGATGATTTAGATGAGGGGATTGAGTCTATCATCAGCAAATTTGCAGATGACACTAAGCTGGGGGGGGGAGTGTCGATCATCTGGAAGGCAGGAGGGCTCTGCAGAGGGACCTGGATAGGTTGGAGTGTTGGGCTGATTCCAACGGGATGAGGTTCAACAAGGCCAAGTGCCAGGTCCTGCACTTTGGCCACAACAACCCCATGCAGTGCTACAGGCTGGGGACAGAGTGACTGGAGAGCAACCAGGCAGAGAGGGACCTGGGAGTTTGGATTGACAGGAAACTGAACATGAGCCAGCAGTGTGCCCAGGTGACCAAGAAGGCCCATGGCATCCTGGCCTGTATCAGGAACAGTGTGGTCAACAGGACCAGGGAAGTGATTCTTCCCCTGTACTCAGCACTGGTGAGGCCACACCTCGAGTACTGTGTCCAGTTCTGGACCCTCAGCTCAGGAAGGACATTGAGGTCCTGGAGCAGGTCCAGAGGAGAGCAACGAGGCTGGGGAAGGGACTCAAGCACAAGTCCTATGAGGAGAGGCTGAGGGAACTGGGGCTGTTCAACCTGGAGAAGAGGAGGCTGAGGGGAGACCTCATCACTCTCTACAACTACCTGAAAGGAGGCTGTAACCAGATGAGGGTTGGTCTCTTTTCCCAGGCAACTATCAGCAAGACAAGAGGGCATGGTCTTAAGCTGTGCCGGGGAGGTTTAGGTTAGATATTAGAAAAAATGTCTTTACAGAGAGGGTAATCAGACATTGGAATGGGCTGCCCAGGGAAGTAGTGGATTCTCCGTCCCTGAAGGTTTTTAAGATGAGACTGGATGTGGCACTTAGCACCATGGTCTAGCAACCGCAGTGGTAGTGGATCAAGGGTTGGACTTGATGATCTCTGAGGTCCCTTCCAACCCAACTGATTCTATGATTCTATGATTCTTGACTTTCAAGGTTGGAAGTCACTGTTTCTTCCAACCTTAAAGGTCTCTAAAATATACTCTGTCTCTTCCATCATGGTATTCAAGCTCCAACCTGTAGACTCCAATCAAAGTCAAATTATCAGTTGTTTAGAGTAGCTGCAATGTATATTTTCCTTTTTCCAAAAGTTATATACGTGTAGAGTACTTATCAGCATTCAGAATTATAGTATCTCTTTAATTTTTTTAATCCAAAATCTGCAATATAAAAAATAATAAAATTTACAGAGAAAAAGCTCAAACTTTCAAAATATACAAGCTAATATCCACTATAAAAATAAAATTAGATCATAGGCAGGGAAAAAAATGGTACACTCCCTAAATTAATAACCAGTCCCACAATTGTCTGTATATTTTATGAACTGCAGATGTGCATACCCATATTAAAGTATTACATGGTTCTTCATATATTTTCTGGTTTTATGACAAAAACCATTCTACAGAAAGACAGAGGACATTTAATAGCATTTATAAAATTCATCTTGAAACATTATTATGCATTTTATATGATACTGTACATGCAGAATATTGCTTTAATTCCATTATCTCTATTTTGAACTGGTCATGTAACCCATTCAGATAAAACCAGCAGGGAAAGCTGATTTTGCAGTTCATCTAAGCATTTCTAAAAAGATCAGTGCAGAAAAATTTTGCTCCAATAATATGTGTAAAAACATGTCAGCTCCAATAATTTCTGTAAAAGCATGACATAACATTTAGATGTTGTTAAGATTAACAAAAGTCATAAAACTACTTCAGACTCAGTTTAATTCTTAGATTATTGTTTTAACTTCTAACAGAGTTCTCATCATAAGTGTTACAAATCAGGATATAAGAGACCTAAATATCAATAGAAAGCAAGTGCAATAAAAAGTGAATAGAGAAAATATTTTGCCTTAGTGATCTTCTGGCAGTATTTACATCATGTATATTTTGTTAAATATTTGTAGTAACTCTAAGGCACCATAGGCTAAATAGCAGGATGCAATACTGTGTTGTGCAGAAAAATTTAATAAATTTATTTGGAGAAGAAAAGGCTTTAGTTAAAAGAAACATAGGCATATGTTTTGTTTGCATAAACGAAAGGTTCCTTCTTAAAATTCGAAGATACAATATATACTGGGTAAATTTAAAAATTGTTTTTAAAACATTACATTATATTGAATGTCTAAGGACTATTTTTACTGACTTACTGGTAAATGTTTAATGTAATCTATTCTTCAACATAGTTTTCACACACTAGATATGTTCATCTAAAAACTACTTGAAATTTTTTTTCCTTACAGAAGTCTTAGTGTGTCATACTGTATACAAAATCCCAATGCAAAGTGCAATGGGTAGTAATTTATATCATTGTCATTCCACAGCAGACAAAAACCTAACAGGAACACACAATAAAATATTACATTTGCCACACAAAACAGTAGCCCAACCAATTCTATTCCTCTTGTCTGTGGATGTTGCTTCAGTCCATGAGCAGAGTAAGGAACTGTCATCCAAGAAAAGACAAAGGAGATTTTCAGACCTAAAGTTTTGTCTTGGTTTCAGACAAATGCTGGGGTGGAGACTCCAACAAATGAGCTCCGTCCCCTTTTATTAAAACCTCTCCCCCTTCCACCAATACAGAGAGACTAACAGTGAAAAAATAACAGTTAACTGAAAAGAAATATAACAACTGTAACAATACAAACAAAATGGTTTAAGCCAATAATAGACAGAAATCGTTCCTAGTCTCTTCTCCCTTGATGCACAGACAAGATGGTGACCAACTGGTGCTTTCTCCCCCCTTCCCCCTAGGAGGACAAAGAAAGTACTGTGGCGGACAAGTTCCTGCTGTTTAACGCCCTCCCCAGTTAGACAAAAAACATGGGGAAACAGGGGTAAAGCAAAAACCCGGAAGGCTATTTCATCCAAAAAGAAGTTATGCTGCCAAGATGCTGGTGTGGATCCTGGTGCCGCAGTAGTATGGGTGCAGGTTCTCTCTCTCTCCTTTTCTCCAGCTCTTTCCGGAGGTGGGTGGCAACAGTAAACAACCATCAGGGACTGCAGAAATGGCAAACAGTGGGGAAAAGCCCTGGAGCAGCAGCAACTTTCCCTCAGCTGGGACTCCACAGTGAGACTTCTTGGAGTGGGATTTGTGATGTGGCGGCAGCCACTTTTCTGCCCCGCTAGGCTGGGCTCAACTCCATTCTAGCTCAACAGTGGCAACTTCTGTCCTTGAATGCAGCCGAGGTGTGTGGAGGTGTGCAGCTGACAGGGCTTACACGGCTACTCCCTTTTATTTCTCCCATGCCAGGGAAGAGAGGTGGTTCCCAGATTGAAAGAGTTCCTCTTCCGCCCAGGCAGCCAGGACTACTGGTGCATTCTCCTCTCCCACCCAGCTGTTCCTAAAGGAACAGTTTCTCAAAAACAATGTTGGAAAAAAGGAATAAAATACAAAATACAAAACCTACTTTAACCATGACAAGTTTCCAAACCCAAATCTGGAAATTCAAACTACTGATGACATTCTTGTGCATTTTATGACACTGTGCTTGCAGACCACTGCTTTGTTTCAAATAAATCTTCCCATTTTTATTTATCCCGTTCTGAAGCACAAGTTTACCTCCACTTCTGAGTGTTTAAAGGAACAAATTTGATTATTATTACAACCTTGTCTGACTAGACTCAAGATACTTTTTGAACAACTTTGAAGCTTACACATATTTTAACTGCTCTCCAAACAAAAAACCTTACTTAGTTTAGTCAACAGGCTTATCTTTCATCTTGAGGTAGTGTTTGTAACAAAGAAATTGTGCAGGACACCAAATTAACACCTTGTCTTTGAACATAAAATGGAAATGCGACCAGCATCAGCAAGGTCACCACAGTACTCCCGGCGCACTGTCTACAGTGATGGCAACTGTTTCAGGGACTGCGTGGTGCCTGCAGGAGCATGACAAGGTTTGGCCCCATCTTCTGGGGCCCTCCCAACCCCTTCTTCTGATGCCTTTGGATTTTTTTGGATTTTTAACTTTTTGTAGATCTTAGAAGTAGTTGTGTTGTAAATGTAGATTTTAATGTAGCTGTATAATTTGTCACACTTTAGAACAGTAGTTTACACATACCCAACCCTATTGATGCCTTAAGCCCCTAACGGTTTTTATTTTTCTAATACTTGTAAGTTTTATAAGTAGTGGAAGTAGACTCTAAAAGCAGCATCCCTTACATCCCTTTCCCTGTAGCACCCTTGTTTACACATTCCTTAACCCTCTTACCCCATTCTATGCTCCCTATATCACTCCTACCCCCGAATCCAGTAGAAATGTTTAGTCTTTTGTCAAGGCAAGGCCTAGATTGTTTGGAGAATGCTTGTATCAGAGCCTAAACCACAAGAATACGGTCAAGAATTAGGTAACTATGTACCCTTTGTGCTCTGAAGAAGATGAAGATGGGATGAACAGAGGGTCCCAAAATACACCCCAGACCCATTTTCAGGGGGTGGACCCGGGGCGGTCCAGAGTAAAGGCCACAGGGTGGACACATTTGGGATTGGATGGATGATATTATAAAATGTAACCTCTCGGGCACAGGGGCACGGGTCTTGTAACATCTTTTGCCTTGGCATAATAAACCCTTTCTTATCTCACCCCTAATTAACTGCTCCGGAGATTTTTTTCAGCACCTAAATCCCACGGCATCAGTTGGTGACCTGTACGTTGGGGAGACCTGGACCGGGACTTCTTCAGACTGGAAACTTTCATCGTGCAGGAATTCCTCAACAAACCGGCTTTTATCTTAGATAATTCCCGCCCCGGTCTGAGAAGCCCAGCTCCACAGAACCCACGGAAGCAAGCACGGAGCATAGAAGTGAGATAAGAAAAGAGTGAATAAGGAAAAAGGTACCTAGTTAGTTAGCAGCTGCAGGAAAGTTTTGTGTTTTGTGTTCCGGGAGATAGGGAACACGGGTGACTGGAAAGTTAACTGAAAGACTTGGGCCCATTATAGTCGTGAAAGTCGCTTTCCAGGTGGCGAACAGGTGTTTTCGCCAACCCAGGTCAGGGTGAGTGTTTCAGCCGAGGTCTGTTTGGTTTTGGAAGGGACACCTTCCGGTGCTCTGACACTGTGGGGGAACCGGTGGGGTTCCAGAGTCAGTGTGACTCGGTAGAATAGCTGAGAGGTTACAGGAACGGCTTTGAAACCATAAGGTAACAATTTCGAATCCCAGTGTGTGGCTGTGGTTTGTTTTTGTATTTTGTAATCATGGGTTCTGTGGATTCAAAATTTAAGATCCCTGAAGAATCCCCCCTGAATCTGGTTTTAAAACATTGGAAGACTTTAACTGGTTCTGAGACAACTTTAAAAAAGGAAGAACTGTGCAGGCTGTCTGTAGATGTCTGGCTGTTGTTTGGACAAATGAGAGGGGTAGTGTGGCCGGAATTTGGTCTGTTTGAACTGAACACAGTGTTTCAATTAATCTCGCTTTTACATGTAGAACAGAGGTGGCGGGAAATTCGATATGCAGAGTTGTTTTTGTTCCTATTAACACGCCCTGGATTGGGGGTGGAAGATAAGAGAAACGAAAGCTCAGAAAGGGCAGAAAAATCAGAAGCAGAGTTAGAAAAAGGGGGAAAAGATCGAATTAAAACTACCCTCGTTTCAGTTTTATTTAAAAACACTGGGAATGGTGATTTAAATGTGTTAATATCACCCGATGGGAGAGAAAACAGCCCGGGAGCGGCGGGAGCGACCCGGGACCAACCCCTGCTGAGCAGGAAGGAACCATTGAAGGACCCCCTGGTGTGGATCGGACTGCACCGGGAGGGATTAAGCAAATTAAAGCCTCTGGAGAAGTTAGCTAGAGTCCAGCGGGAGCGAGTCCTGTCGGTTTGGTTGGAGTACGCACAGAGGTGCAGATAAGATCAACCTTTGTTGAAGCTGCTTTTAGCCTGACAGAGCAAAGCAGGAGTTACCAGATGCTGCGGGGCTAGCCCAGAGATAACATCTAGTTTAGTTGCAACAGGAGTAACAGCAGGAGAAACTCCTGGCCCCACAGGGGCAATGGTTGCGGGGTCTGCCCTGCCTGTTCCAGCGAGCGGGGAAGCAGTCTGTAGCTCTGCAGCAGCTAGTAGCTTTGCCGGAGCAAACAAAGTTGTCATAGCAACAGCTAAAGTTGATAGTTGTATCAGTAACGGAGTAGTAAAGGATGAAAAGTCAGCTTTTAGTAAGGTTGCTTTTGGTGTAGTAACATCAGAGAAAGTTATAGATGCGGCATCTCTTATAGAAACAAAAGAAATTTTAGAAGTCACAGCGAAAGCGTTGCCGGAATTGGCCAGTGTAGGGACGGCGGCAGGCGTAGGAGTCACTGATCTAGACAGTGAAAGTGAAGCGAAGGTGTCGGCCCCAGGGGGGGCGATGGCCCCAAATGTAGAGGTGTTTGTGAGAGCGAGTAGCCCAGCACCACAGATGGGTGCTCAGGCAGTTGATTTTATCGGTGTCAATAGCGATATGAGAGCTGTAAGAACGGAGCTGCATGCCCCGAGTGCAAAAGAGACCCCAAAGTTTGCTGTAGGCTGTACTGTTGTAGAGGAAATGACAAGAGAAATGTGTCAAAATGTATGAAACCAGGCAAAAGGCAAATGAGTCGCCCACAGACTTTTTGAACAGATTGAAAGATGTTGTTAGAAAATATATTGATATTGATTTAGAATCAGACTTGGGAAAGAAACACCTGGTATACCTGTTTGTGGGACAGTCCACAAACGATATAAAGAGGAAATTTTTAGAGATAGCTTGGGCAGTATAGCAGAACAAAAAGCAGAAAGCTAGTACGGTGGGCGGTGAGGCGATTATAAGAACAGCCATTGCCGCGGCAACGGAAGTCCCTGCTCAGAGAGCAGGGGAGGCTTCTGGAACGGCCGTTACCAAGGCGACGGAACTGGCTGACGCGGTAAAAAAGAAAGTGTCACCTGTGTCTGATACAGTGAGAATGTGTGTAACCGGGCAAAACCAGGCAAAGTTTGTCCCAGCTATACCAACGGGCAAGAAAGGAAAAGATCCGGGGACAGAGAAAGAGAAATTAGAGCAGAGAGCGATCCCGAAGTTTAAAACTGTGGCGAGCACAATAAAGCGGAGACAGGAAAAGCTAATCCCAATTGTTGCTCTAACTAATGAGGAAGTTTTGGTTCCTACTAGTGTGGTCCAGAAGTTGACTGTTTGCAGAAAGTCTATTCCACTAGACAGACTAGAAGGATGTGCCACCAGAAAACCCAGTCTGGGAGTAAAATGGATCAAAACAACTTTGTGCAGAAGTAAACGAATAACAGAACATGCCTTAACAACGGCAAGTGAAGTAATCAAGACAAGAGACCTTATCATCTGATACACCAAGACAAAGTTTTGGACTTTAACAAGACTTCCTGAGATGTTCAGGTCAGGAGTAAGTGAACAAGAAAGACCAATTTGTGGGAAAGCTTATGTCATGGTTAAGAACTATTTTAAAACAGGTTATCAGCCTTCCAAAGGCACTTCTAACAGAAGAATCAGACTCCAATATTAATAACACTGTCAAAACATCAGACAGTGCAATGGCTATTGTATTTTTATTTTTGTTATCTTCTTTACTTTGATGCCTTTAGGCTTCTTTTATTGTTAGTCTAATTGTTAGACCTCTGCCTCTTTCTAACAGGTCGAAGTGGTACCGAGTTTTCTCCTTTGCAGGTGTCCCATAAGAAGGTGATATGGCAGCAGAATTGAAACATCATATTGTTTTACTACATTGGTTTGAAGTTTGCAATGTTTATATTTGCACATATTCTGTCCCAGCGGTTTGGCAGCATTTTGCAAGCACCATTTGGAATATCTGTGTCTTTTCTGAATACTGCAGTTTGTGAAAGAGATTCCTCCCTGGGATGGTTTGGTTTGGAAATCCACATAGGATTCCGTGTGATAGTGAGAACAAATTTATCTACCTTATTTACCTCTAAAATGCTTTGTCATTCAGTGTCATCTAGGAGTGTATGAAATGCAGAGCTTCACAGAAGAGTCCTGTGTTATGAGGCAAAGGAGGGTAAGAAGGTGGCTGCAGCACTGCAACAGCACTGGTTCTGTGGACCCTTCCATGGGACCCTGTGACCTGACTCAAATCTTGCCTGAAATCTTTGAGACAAACTGGTAACATCGTTGGTGGGATAATATGTTTAGATTGTTTCCTAGCTTTACTGTAATACAGATGTTTTGTTGGTGTTCACAAACACATATAGGCACATATACATGGGTGTAGTTAACCCAGTACATGAGGATGTTTTTATACATGGAGGCAAGAGGTACCTGCACTACCACTCCATGAGGTAAAGATGATTGACTGCAGTCTGGGGCAGACTGTGGCAGGATAGAAATATAAATATGGGAATTTATAATTAGTGTGTAATATTAAGGTAGTAATGTAATTTTTCCATCAAACCTTCCCCATTTGAGGGCTTGTTATCTGTTGTGGGACGTAGGAAGAAGTTAGAAAGTTCTTTCCCAAGAATTTTCTTACTTCATGCTGGACAAGGTCACAGCTAGATAGCTATGGCTTCATGGAGATTTATACCAAGTGTTGTCTAAAGATCGGGAGCAGAAAAAACTCACCAGGCTAATTTAGTAGAGATAAGATAGAGAGCAGGTCTTTAGTGAAGGCCTTCTGGCGCAAGGAGTATGAAAATGCACACACACCCCGTGTCCAAGGGTTCCACAATTTATGGTCTGATCCAAGAACTACCAGCCCCCAGATCTGCCCCTCAGGCATGCCTCCCCAGAAACTGAGTCAGGAGTCCCAAGACCCATTTCTTCCTCATCTTCCTCTTCTTCACAGCATGTACTGTCTTTGGAGCTTCTCCAAGGTTCCGGGCTTGAAGGTTGCTTTGACTATGATGGTATCTTGTTGTTCAGGCCTGGGGTGCATATGTTCTTAAACAGAATGTGTTTACTGTAGTTCTGCCTTGAAAGGAACCTAAACGAGCCTAAAAAATTTAGAAAATTCGATATAAAATGGGGGAATAGGGTTTGGTAAGTGTTAACTACTATTCTAAAGTGTGACAGACTATACAGCTACATCAAAATCTACAAAAAGCTAAAAATTCTAAAAATTCAAAGGCATCACAAGAAAGGTAGTAGAGCCTAGGGCTCTATTTTCTCTCTGTAGTTAAGAGCTGTTTGTGAAAGCCTACATGTTTACTGTGGGAGGTATAAAGATTTCTCTATTACCAATATGTGTGCATGATAACAGAGGAAGAGAAATGTAAGGGCTTTATGGATAATACAGGACCTATGCTCAGATGAACCTGGCTTTTTATTTTTCATTCCCTGGAATCCATGCAAATATAAGTATTTGGAAGAATTTGGCAATATGCAACTTCCACCCTTGGATTTTCCCCACTATGGAAAAAATCATTCAAAGAAAATCTCTTCCTCGGGCTTTCTCATTCCAGTTCTTGATGATAAAGTCTCTGCTTCAGTTTTGAAGTTTGCTATAGAAGGGATATTTATTTTTGAGTAACAGACCCGCAAAGAACCTCTCTCTTTTCCCTTCACCTTTTAAAAATTATGAGAACTAAAACTTTGTTAAAGGAATGATCTGAAGACTAATGTTCACCTGAAGATAATATAACACCTTAAAAGCAGTTTCCTGTTAATATTTTGGCTAAAGAAAAAAGTGATTGAGTTACTGTGTAACAAGAGAGTTTTGGTTTAATTCAATTGCTGTTTCTGTGTAACACTGTTGTCACAACCCACCAGTAGGGAGCATGATGTTCATTGCAAATTCTCATCAGGCTGAACAAAGACACCCGACACGTGTCAGGAGACTCCTATGCTTTATTGTACAGTCACCATAACTCCAGCAACCAGCCCAATATTTAGACTCAAAAATGTTGGCTAACAAGATCTTAATTTTTACAGTACACTTCAATAAGCTCTCAACCCCCACAAAAAGCTACTCAGAGGTGCTGGCTCACAAGCCTCAACACACTTCCACAAGCTCCCCACTCCCACAACAAACCTCAGTATGGAGTACAGGGTAGAATATGATAGATGTCCTTTGCCCAGGCAAAGCAAAGGAGGAGAGAAATAAAGACAGAAAAGGGAGAGAAAGAACAAAGAATATCACCACTCCTTAGATCCTTGCCATGTGGATGGTCCAGAGCTGGGCCGGTGAGACAGAGAGGAAAAAGAGAGTGAAGGGCCCCGATCCACTTCCTTTTATAGTTAACCTGGTGCAACCTCTTATGTAAACTAGACTTTCCATTCCACTTTGTTTTCACACATGCAACCAGTCCTTTTTGAGTCCTCCAGGAAGTGAGTTGGGGGGGGGGGGAGTTGATGCGAGCATGATGAGCACAGTGTCTCAAGGCAGAACAGAAAGTTGGCTCAGAACAGTGCTCCCCCACTTCTGCAGGGCCCTCTCTTCCGATTGCAACTTTCCTGTCGCAACTTTCAGAATGCTTGAGACAAAACATACTTATGCCTGGTCCTCCACACACAGGGACGGTGTCCTTGCACTGTCCCCTACACTGTAACATCTCCCCAGGTGGTCCAGCTGCCCCAGGCATGGTGCTGCCCGTGTGCTGTGCTCTCCTCACACTTCAGCTTTGTTCTCTGAGTCCCTTTTCCTGCCATGCACTGGGTAGGACCTGAAGTGAGCACCTGACAACAGTAAGGCCTCCCCATATACCTCAGAGCCCTGCTTTCCTCCATGCTGTCCCTTCCTTCTGCTCATCCATTTAAATCGGAGCAGTCTTAAAATTTGTCAGAGATGTATTTTCCCTCCTCTTTCCAGTGGTTGTACTTACGATGGCACCATGCATGGCCAGTATCATGACACAACTGTGCAAAACAAGGCTGATTCACTGCCATAGATGCATTCCAGGTTCCTTCCTTCAAGGTGTTTACTTGTGACCCTGCTGCAGCTTGAGGGGACAGGGAAGATGACAGATGACTCCTTACTTGGCTTCCCCTATTCACTCATGGTCATCTTTCTTTTATCCTAGTTTTTTTGAGAAAGCTTCCCAGAGTGGTAGACTATCAGCCCAGCAAGTTAACAAGGATATCTTTGTGGACTTGCTTCCTAGTTTCTTTCTGTTCTGCAAAACATAGTGGTTCAGACACATAAAGCAGGACAAATCATGGAGTTTAACTCCACTTTTGAATTATGTTGATTTTGTGCAGTTACACAACCTAAGGCAGTCCTTACATATATAGATAAATTTCAGGAATCCTCTTTGTTGCAAGAGGTTAACTTGTGTCCCAACACAAAAGATAACAATTACAGTAGTGGTACTCAAGTTAGGGGTCCACCAAATAGGAGTGAAATTCAACACAAATGCAATAGCAAAATGGGGATTCGCAAACAGGATTGGGTTTACAAGTCTGGATGTGAACACAGAAAAACTGAGTTCCCCAACAAATAAGTCTGGAGTGTTAAAATCAATCTCCAAGTATGTGCTCCTAAGCCAAATAACACTATTTTACTTGCAGGGCACTTAAATTACATCACGGAATAAGGGACTGCAACAAGAAGGAATCACGCATTACTCCATATCTAATGCTGTTCTGTTTAAAAGAAACAAACACTGACCTATGTTCTGTTGTGCTGTTATTTGGCTCTTCAGTATCTTTATTATGAAAATAACATTATAGAGGATTCAGTCTCTTTTTACTTTCTCAGGTGACCTATAATAATTGCACAGATGCATAAGTTTAACTGCTCTCCATATCTAAAGGTGTGGTTTATGCCTTAGAGACTGGTGTTACCATCATACTCACTTGGAAAAAACAGTTGTTTGCTTAAAGGACAGAAAGATTTGATTTGTTTTACCTTATGAATAAATTAATAAAAATATTTCATCAAGAGAAAAATCAGTAAAATTTTGGATTTGTTTGTATTTTCTGATGTACAAACAATCAACTCAGTCATGTAAAAACCCTAATTCCACAGGTACTTTTAAATATGTGGCTAAATTTAACCACAGAGAAGTCTCACTGAAGTTAGGATGAAAATATTAAAGAACCTTGTTGATCTAAAGAAATTCTAGTATATAAAAAAATCAAATTTCTAAAAAGGAAATTAATAGTTTCAAATTTCCAGGTTTTTGTTAGGCTTGTATAATTAAAAAAATGCAACCAAGCTACTTAATGTATAAGACAGTGTTTCCAGAGAACATAAACGAAACTAAATGTACACCATTGGAGTAATTACTTTTTGCTTTGTTTCACTCATTAAACAAAAATGTATTGTCGTTTTAACCTTTGACTCTAAATCCTAATGTATCTGTGTAATATAATCAAAGATAGCTGTAGGTAACCAATCTCTTTTATTTGACATGTTTCAGGTAACCTTTTATTATGTTTAAGTATAGAATATTTTACTTATTGCAAAGTATCCTGCATAATACAGGTGTTCTGCTATAAAATCTTCTATCTTGCTTATAATTGTCATTCTAAATTTAAAATATCAGTATGCAGTGCTAAAACCTCCAATTGAAATGTAATATAAAAATATCATCACAAAACTCCTTTTTAAAGTCTGTTTATTGTGAGCAACCCAAATACCTGTTTAATTACTATTAGTTGCAGTATATTAATAGACTTTGCACCTCTACACTTGCTAATTCATACCATCTCAGGTATTTTTATAAGACATGTTAAGTAAGAAAACAGTAAGTATTCAAAGGGTTAATTTGCTTAGAATAATGACAATAATAAATTTATTTCTTGCATCTTCTTCAGTTCAAAATCCAACTTTGAGACTGAGGAAGGTTTCCAAATCACAATGAAATACGAGTGGTCCTTTTAACCAGTAGCAGTTTGATTGCCAATGACTCGAAGAATCTCTTTATGAATGCTTGGTTCCTGTGTATTTATACTTGTATCACCCACTTGACCATCTTCATAACTAAAATAAGAGTACAGAAAATAAAATCAAATTATTGTTTTACTAATCTACCTAAAAACAGTCAAAACTCTGTTTCATTCAATAATCAAAAGTGTTTATTCCATATGTTGATGTTTCCTATTAAAATGCTCTGCTGCACTTCACTGTTATATACAGATCCTAAACTTTACAGAGAGTGAAGGATGGTAGGGCTGCCCCTGTCATCAAAACCCTGAGGTTGAATAACCCACTAGGACCCAAAGGTAACTTCTGCTGGCACCTGGCCCACCAAGGCACATTAACAGCTTCCCTCTTGCTGGAAGTATAAAGGAAAGGGTTGTTTCTGCAGATGCTCCCAGGTTGCCCTATGGGAGGCTGGTGCCAAAGTATGCACAATGTTCCGCAATACCTGCAGTACCCAAACTCCTGTCACAAGTGGGTCTCCACTTAGTGGTGACACCATGAAAACATCAAAGGTTTTTCTCCGTATGAGAACTCGCCTGCATTAAGGATTTGCATGGATAAAGCAATCCTGATCACTGAAAACCCCAGTGTTGGTCAATCTGAAGTCAGCATGCTCCTCCACTGCTCTGCATGACTCGCTTTGCAGGGTTGAAATCTCTTCAATATATAATTAAAAGTCATAGGTGAGAGGGAAAATGCTCACATCATAGACAGGAAGACTTTAATGTATTCTTCAGCTTTGAAACATACACCCAAATAGAAGAGATATTTTACAATACATCAATAGATTTAATATAACATGAGGTAATGCTATAGAGTGGGAAAAATCAATAACTCTCCATTAATTTATTCTATAACTAAAAATCTCTCATAAAATCCTCATAGGTAAACTCAAGAAGTGTGGGTTGGATGAGTGGACAGTGGGATGGATTGAGAACTGGTTGAGTGGCAGATCCCAGAGGGTTATCATCAGTGGTAGAGTCTAGTTGGAGACCTGTTACTAGTGGTGTCCCCCAGGGTTCTATACCGTTCCCAGTGTTATTTAACTTGTTCATCAATAACTTGGATGAGGGGGTAGAGTGCCCCCTCAGCAAGTTTGCTGATGATACAAAACTGGGAGGAGTGACCAATACCCTGGAGTGTTGTGCGGCCCTTCAGAGGGACCTCAATAGCTTGGAGAGATGGACAGTGAAGAACCATCTGAAGTTCAACAAAGGCAAGTGCAGGGTCCTGCACCTGGGGAAGAATAACCCCTGGCACCAGTAGAGGCTGGGGGTTGACCTTCTGGAAAGGAGTGCTGCAGATCCTGGAGGACAACAAGCTGTCCCTGAGCCAGCAGAGTGCCCTTGTGGCTAAGAAGGCCAACATAATCCTGGGATGCATTAGAAAGAGCATTGCCAGGAGGTTGAGGGAGGTGATCCTGTCCCTCTACTCAGTTCTGGTGAGACCACATTTGGAGTACTGTGTGCAGTTCTGAGCTCCACAGTACAAGAGAGACATGGGGCTCCTGAAGCAGGTCCAGCGGAGGGCTACTAAGTTGGTCAGGGGTCTGGAGAATCTCTCTTACAAGGAAAGGCTGAGAGAGTTGGACCTGTTCAGCCTTGAGAAGAGGCAACTGAGAAGGGACCTCATTAATATGTATAAATATCTAAAGGGTGGGTGTCAAGAGGATGGAGCCAGGCTCTTCTCGGTGGTGCCAACCAATAGGACAAGAGGCAATGGGCAGAAATTGATGCACAAGAAGTTCCACCTGAACATGAGGAAGAACTTCTTTACTATGCGAGTGACCACATGCTGGAACAGATTGCCCAGGGAGGGTGTGGAGTCTCCCTCACTGCAGATATTCAAGAACCATTTGGACGCAGTCCTGTGCCATGTGCTCTGGGATGACCCTACTTGAGCAGGGAGGATGGACCAGATGACCCACTGTGGTCCCTTCCAACCTGACCCATTCTGTGATTCTATGATCTACTAAACCTTTGCCACTAACTTATACATACATTTCCTAACAAAACGAAGTATAGAGATAAATAAAAAATGAAGTGATAATTTAAAGAATTAGAAGAAACATCTTTTATCTACTTCATTTACAACTATTGGAGGGAACATGGGGTAAAAGGGCCTAGAATGGACATATGTTGAATGTTAAAAGAAGCTTTGTACTCACACAAAGAAAAATCTTGTACACACGTGATCCGTATTCGGAACTACCCATATCTCTCCATGTTTGTGCAGATTGGAAGAAGTTATCACTATTAGGGAAAGAATAAATTCCATAGTGATGAAAACATGACTGGAAAATATTGCTTTAAAATATTTTCTTTTTTAAACACTTTAAATATCCTTCTGGGAATGTGTAGTTTTCCAGTGCATGTCTGTGTCATGGTGTAGAATCTGAGCTGGTTGCTAGTACAAACAGGGAAATGAACTTGATTCTTGTTTCCAAAATATGTTATATTTTCCAGAAAACACAGATGTATGGCAGTCAGTTCTTAATTGGAATGCAAAAAGAAAAAATATATTCATTAAAAACTGATTTTAAATGACCGCAGGACTGTTAAAGAGCATCTGAGTCAACTAATCAGCCTTTGGAACAGAGATATTTGTGTTTGATGATGACTGAGTCAAAAATAAGATGTGAAAGATAAAGCCTGAAACTGAGATCCCACAAATTTGGGATTTGCAACAATACAAAATATTTTTTAAAACTTAGCATAGCAATTATGACTCAAGGGGTTCACAAAGCTTGCCCAAACTTGCCCAACGTTTAGAAGACAGCAATGTATTTGTTGATAGGTTATTTATGAGCAAATGAAAGAAACCTTTTTATTGCTAGGAAGAATCTTTACTATCAGTCTATATAGAACTGAGATTAGCTCAGCTGGTTAGAGCATACTGCTAATAGCCCGGTCGGCCCCGGCCACGCCGAGGGGGCTTTCCCTCCCGGCCACACCGAGGGGGCTTTCCCTCCCGACCGGCCCCGGCCACGCCGAGGGGGCTTTCCCTCAGCCGGCCCCGCCACGCTGAGGGGGCTGCAGCCCCGGACGAGAGGAGAGGAGGAACTTCGGAGTGCACAGAGGTTTACCAGTCCAATTTGGAGGAGTGGGAGGGGGCACGGTGGGCCGTGGGGTCCCCGGATGGGCGGGAGGGTGGACAGGGTAGTCCTGCTTGGAGGACTGCGGGTGGGCAGTGCGAGAGAAGTCCTGTAGTAAAATATGTCCACGGGCAGGATGAGCTCACTAGCCTTCTGGCAGTCATCCTAGGAGAAGGACAACTCTGATTCCAAACCCAGGCAGATGGAGCTCGCTTAGCCCTGTAAGGCCATCCATCTAAGAGAAGGATACTCTAATTAAACCTACGTCCTGAGGACCTCGTTGCCACCGTCCAAGCTCGCTAACCCCTGGCAGATGAACCTTCGGATTAAAGGGTGGGTCCAGTTCTGCGCATGCTGCGTGTCACCTAAAAAATCCATTGCGCAGGCCTGAAGGTTATACCAACATTTGTAAAGCCCTGTAGAGACAGGCAAGGGTCAAAACAGCAGGTGAAAGGTGCACTGGAAGCCGCAGACCCAACCCTGCATGCAGGCGGTTCAGGACTTTGGTCGCCTGAGACTGACCCTGGAGATGACGGTCTATTTGGGCAGCACCCTGAATGACCAAGCAGCCTTTTTCAAGGAGAGCACTGCTTGCTCCACATGGAGAGGGGCCTAGAAAAGGTGGCCTAACCAAAGCTCACCTCCACCCTTCACCTAGTTGGTTAACTGCGGCCAACGGGCATCTTCTAATGCGGTCAAACAAAGATTAAAAGACAAAAGCATACACCTGCCTTCAAAGGTGTACCCAAACTGGCACTCGCATGCTGGAACATCAGAACTGTGCTTGATACTGTGGATAGTGGAAGCCCTGAGCATCGCTCTGCCCTAATTGCCCACGAACTGTCTCGTCTCAATATCAACATAGCTGCTCTCAGTGAAGTTTGTCTCCACGAGGAAGGCAGCCTTAGAGACCATGGTGCTGGTTACACACCGTTTTGGTGAGGTAAACCCAGAACCGAAAGGCATCTTTCAGGAGTTGGCTTCATGATTAAAAACTCTATTGTTCCTAAACTCAAAAATCTGCCAACAGGTCACTCTGACCGCATTATCTCCCTACGCCTTCCACTACACAACAAACAATGTGTTGTCCTCTTTAGTATATATGCCCCAACTCTCCAAGCTGACCCTGCTGAAAAAGATAAATTTTACACCGACCTGTGCCACCTTACCCAAAAGGTTCCTGCAGATGATAAGATCATTATCCTTGGTGATTTCAATGCCAGAGTACAAAAGAACTTTGAAGCCTGGAAAGGAGTATTAGGTAAGCATCGTGTTGGAAACTGCAACGATAATGGTCCCTTTCTGCTAGAATTCTGTGCGGAGCAGCAGCTCACCATCACCAACATTATCTTTCAGCAGAAAAATAGTCTGAAGACAACCTGGATGCATCCTAGATCTAAGCATTGGCACCTCATTGATTACGTCTTGGTGCGACAGAGAGATGTTCGCGATGTCCACCATACCCGCGTGATGCCTAGTGTAGAATGCCAAACAGACCATTGACTTGTGCGCTGTAAACTTAACTTCAACCTTAAATTCAGACCTAAAAGGGATGGTATTCCAAGGAGGAGTCTCCAAGTTAACGATCTTCAATCAACCGCAGTGAGAGACAGATTCCAGGCAAACCTTCAAACTAGGTTCAAGGATCATTCCATAGATCCCTCTCCTGAATCACTTTGGCAGCATATTAAAAACAGCATCCTGCAGTCCTCTGAAGAATCCTTAGGGTTCTCCTTCAAGAAGAACAAGGACTGGTTTGATGAAAACAATCAAGAGATCCAGGAATTGTTGAGGAAAAAGAGAACTGCCCACCGAGCACACCTTGCTCAACCATCTTGTCATGTAAGAAAAGCAGCCTTTCGTCTCACATGCAGCAAGCTCCAACAGAAACTTTGTGACATCCAGAACAAGTGGTGGATCAGTCTAGCAGGAAAAATTCAATTATGCACCGATACAGGTGATTACAGAGGATTCTATGAGGCCTTGAAAACAGATACGGACCTACATACCAGGTCCAAAGCCCTCTGCTCAGCGCAGATGGTCAAATGCTTCTCACAGATAAAACCTCCATTCTGAATAAATGGTCTGAACACTTACAGAGTCTTTTCAGTACCAACCGTGTAGTTCAAAACTTAGCAATTCAGTACATTACACAGCAACCGGTGAAGAATCAATTGGATACTGCCCCCACTTTGGGAGAAACTCTAAAGGCCATATGGCAGGTGAAAATTGGCAAGGCAGCTGGGGTTGATGGAATTCCACCTGAAGTCTGGAAGCACAGGGGCCAAGCACTCCATGCTAAATTCCACGAATTTGTGGTGCACTGTTGGGAACTAGGCGAACTACCATCAGACCTTCATGATGCAGTCATCATCACCTTGTATAAGAAGAAGGGAGATAAATCAGACTGCTCAAAATACCGGGGTATTACTCTGCTCTCCATTGCTGGCAAGATCCTGGCAAGAATATTTTTGAACAGAGTAATACCCGCTATAGCAGAAGAACTTCTTCCTGAAAACCAACGTGGTTTCAGAGTCAACAGGAGTACCACAGACATTGTATTTGTTCTCAGACAACTTCAAGAGAAGTGTAGGGAACAGAACAAAGGTCTCTATGTAACCTTTGTTGATCTCACCAAGGCTTTTGATACTGTGAGCAGAATTTGGAATGTTTAGGTTGTCCCCCCAAGTTCCTTAAAATGATCATCTTACTTCATGAGGATCAGCGTGGCCAAGTCAGATATGGCGATGCACTTTCTGAGCCCTTTCTAATATCCAATGGCGTGAAACAAGGCTGCGTTCTTGCACCAACCCTATTCACAATCTTTTTCAGTACGATGCTCCAAAGGGCCACGGCAGACCTCGATGATCAGGACGGTATCTACATTCGATATCGTACTGATGGAAGCCTATTCAACCTAAGGCGTCTGAAGGCCCACACTAAGACCTTAAACCATCGTTCGTGAGCTGCTCTATGCTGATGACATTCCCCTTGTCACCCACACAGAAGTAGCTCTGCAGCGTTTAACATCCTGCTTTGCAGACGCTGCTGAGCTCTTTGGGCTGGAAGTCAGCTTGAAGAAGACAGAAGTTTTTTATCAACCTGCACCTCAGGAAGTCTTCCATCATCCCCATATCACCATTGGCAAATCAGAGCTCAAATCAGTCCAGCAGTTTGATTACCTAGGTAGTATCATCTCCTTGGATAGACAGGAGAGATAGACAACAGGTTAGCAAAGGCATATAGAACTTTTGGAAGACTCCATAAAAGAGTTTGGAGAAATAAACACCTGAAGAAAAGTACAAAGATCATTGTCTGCAGAGCCATTGTACTGTCTACTCTCTTATATGGGTCATTTACCACCACCACTTGCGTCTCCTAGAACGCTTCCATCAATGCTGCCTCCGTACAATCCTAAACATCCACTGGTCAGATTATGTGACTAATACGTCTGTTCTAGAACAGGCAACAGTTACGAGTTTTGAGGCCATGTTGCTGAGAACACAGCTGCGTTGGGCAGGACACATCTCAAGGATGAAGGACCACCGCCTCCCTAAGATCATGCTTTATGGTGAACTTGCCACTGGCTGCCGCAAGAGAGGAGCCCCAAAGAGGAGATACAAGGACTCCCTGAAGCAACATCTCAGCCTTGGCCACATTTATCTCCTTTGCTGGTCTACTCTGGCCTCCAATCGGGAGGTCTGGAGACACACCATCTATAACACTGCTGCTTCTTTTGAGAATGCGCGCAGGATCACCATTGAAGAGAAAAGACAACGCAGAAAGAATCGTATCCTGCCGATACCATCCAAGGACTCTTTCTGATGTGCCTTTTGCAACTGATCTTGTCTATCTCGCATTGGCCTCTTTAGCCACCAGCGCGCTTGTAGCAAATGCGGGTAGAGCCCTTCCCAAATCTTCGTTCGTGAAGCCTAACCATGAGTGCTAATAACACCAAGGTTGTGTGTTTGATTCCCATATGGGCCATTCACTTAAGAGTTGGACTCAATGATCCTTGTAGGTCCCTTCCAACTCAGAATATTCTGCGAAATCACATTTGAAAATATTTCTATGAGTGTGTTTCAACACTACCATGAATAAATGTGTATTCAATTTTTATCCCATATGTTCTATAAATTGTAATTTTTAACAAACATTTTTCTATTGTAATTGATTTTATTTAAAATATATATTAACCACCTCCTCTAAACACTTATTTTCACAGAAAAATGAAATAAATATGAATTACATAAAATATATTTTACCAAATGTTTAAAATTCATCCTTATAGGATCCATAATCCAGTAATAAATATGAGGAAAGAATGACATAGATGAAAAAGACCTTGGGAAAGATGTGATTTATATTTAGAAACTTCAGGCATTGAAGACCAAGTAAATTCTAGTAAACTCTAGATTCATTTCATATCTTCTGAAAGTTTTAGAAGTAAACTTATGCATTTTTCTGTCCAGATCAAATTGCATTTTCATGTTGACTGACATCTCCTTAATCATATTAAATATTTCACTTTAAGCATATATAGCTTAAAGTTTCTATTTTCAAATAATTCTTTTCCACTGTCTGAATGTTTACTTTTAAAAATAAACAAATGCTCAAAATGGAGGGCAAACTAAGTTTGATATAATTTCTTTTTGTTTGGCTAATGAGATTAATTACCAATTACTGGCACAATTATTATTCAAATTTCATAATTTGTTGTTCTCAAAACCTGCTGAGGTTTCATTAATTATTAAAAGGATAGACAAGTCTTTCAAGAATGACCATGCTCATATGCACTGGATTTTAACTTCACAAAATTTCTGGAGCCAGAGAAAACAAGCTGCTTACCAGATGAAAAGTATATTTGCCTGAGAAGTGAAAAAATATTTGGAAATTCAATAGGAAAGCTGTTTCTGACTTGTAGGTGTTTAATTGCTTGTCAAGAGCTTGCAAGAAGTCACTCTTTCAAATAAAGACTATGACTTAGGTTATATTGATGGCTTAGGAATATGATCACATTTGAAAGACAGACCAGATGATCAGTTGCTATGTGCATATGATTATTTCATGAAAATTCAGCAAGTGTTACAGGTTTTGTTTGAAGAGGGAAATATTCTGAACTGAAATATAATGGTCAGCTCTTAAGCAAGTACTTGTACACTTATCAGTATCCTTTTACCTAAAAACAATACTGGAACTAAAGGTCTCACCAATTTGAATCCAGGAACACTGTGTCCATGACTGAAATAGTTTTTCAAGGGCTTTCAGCTTACCTTCACATAAGGCTATGCATTTTAAGTTACGACTTTGCAAAAATTGTGACTGTTGTCCTTTCTTCTGTAACTGAGATGTAAAAACATGAGAAAACTTAATTAGATTGAGGCAATCTATAAAACATTTCTATTGTATTTCTAAATGTAATAGAATTTCTAAAAACATTTATAAGATTTTTTTTTGGCATATCATGGGAGGGATTTGAGTTCCTTTATCCAGAAAGAAAAGTTCCTAATTGTTACAGAATGAATAATATTAAAAATATCAGTTTTACTGACAAACGAATTGATAGCAGAAAAATAATAATTTCAAGGTGAATTGGATCATGGATTCTTTGGCCACTACCCTGATATTTTACTGTCCTTCTCATTTCTGTGGGCTTCTGCTATTACACACCAATCTGTCTCTGAAGCCAAATTATTCTGTAGTTTTTACATGTTAACTATAGAGACTGATGTAAGATTTCTTTTTCAAAATGTAGCCCTACACATAACTACTATGAGTTTGCTTTAGATAAAGCAGAATCCTACTGGTTTAATGTTAAAACTATGAAAAAGAAAACCTGACTTGCTATAAATGAAATGCTACTTATTTTTCAGTAATAACCACTCTCAATTTTGCATCATTCTTGTGAAAGTCTAGAACTCAGAAAGCAAGGGCTTGCTAAGGGTAATAATGCAATCTGTATTTTGTTTTCTTTCTCTTCCCAAATACTGTTATTTTGTTGTGGGTACCTTCCAACTCAGGATATTCTATGATTATATGATAAGAAGGGCACAGGGACCTGCAATATACTCTGTAAATTGTTACTAAAAGCAGTTGGGCTGTATTTGATGGTCGCAGTCTCTGAAGTTGTTGATTTTATTCAATAAAATAAAACTGTTAGCTTTCACAAAGGGAACATTGCCTCCTTTTCAGCTATCAAGTTCCCAAACATAAAACCATAAATTTTCCAGACATGGTTGATGTACTATACCTGTGATGTATTACTGCCTTTACTGCCTGAAGCTGGTTCATCTTTAGCTGATACCTTCTGCTGCTTCTTGTTCATCCCTAAGAATATTAAAATCGTGTAAGATACCCTGGCATATAAACACCTTCATAAGCAAAGTTAAATATGAAGAATGGAACAGGTAGCACAGTGGGAATCACAGCCCTTTGCATGGCAGTCAAAAAATTAGTTAACTTTGTCATAGAATATTTTGATTTAATCCTGCAAATTATCAAAACATCTGAATGTGTTGCAAAGACCTTATACCTTATGAAAATCAAATTAGTATTAAACAGGTGCAAAAGCAGATAAACATGAGCTCAGAAATGCTCTTAGGTGGTTGCTTAAGAAAGTTGCATTTAAGCATGTCTTGAGTCTAATTGACCCTAATCAGGTTGAAATAACACAGTCTGATTTACAGTGGGTGGAACAGTAAAATCATGAGAGAAACAACTTTAGATATTAATCTTTAACACTTTATTTAGAGTCATTAAAAGTCTAAATAATTTTTAGGAGTAGTTAAGGCATATATAGTTTTAAAGTTTAACTTGGTTTAATTTATCTACATGAAAAAGTATTAAATTATTTGTCAGCCACCTTTGATCCAATTTCCAGTTCCGAAATCTAAACACCTACATTTGTGTCTTACATCTCTCTTATATTCCTCATGTTGGTTTATATAAAATTCCTGTATTGTATGCTACTTAAGGCTTCCTTGCTTTTTCAGTATTCCATATTTCTTGGCAGTTTGCAAACACAGACTGAATGATGGAGAAGTTTAAGTCTTTGAAATTATAGGCAGTGTAGGACTCCTCTGTGTTTTTCATTGGCATCAAATATTACATACTTTCTGGAGGAAACTGGATGGAAGGGACCCAGAAAAGTAGAGAGAAAAAACATATTGAAGCTGACAAAACAATGTTGTCCAAAAAGAAAGGCATTTTGTTAGATAATGATACTGCAACCTGTACTTATAGTGAGTCCTAAGGAGTTCCCCTACTTGTGTAATCTCTGAAAAGCTAAAAGGGCATTTAGAGATTACTGATACTGAAATTCAATACATACTAGTAAAAATGCTGAGCTCTTAAAATCATGGCATTACCTAAAAATACTGAAAATCAGAAAGCATAACTAAAACTCACAGAATAAACTTTATCTACATGCATGCAAACACACTCCTTGACAGGAGGACTGGGACATTTACCTTGAAGCATTATATGTTTATTCCTTTATTCCGATATGCTCCATTAAGTGCCTTTATAAGTTACCCTATCCTACATTTCTGGCCCAACTTGGTGGTCTCTTGAGCAAGGAGGTGGAATGTGGGGAGGAAGGAGTTGAAAACGGAAGATTGTTGAGGAGAAAGAAAAATAAGTTGGTTTTAGAACTATTTTTGCTCAGAGACCAACTTTGCATCTGAGAGATGCTAAAATACTCTGTGTGGGAAATTTCAGGTATTTGTGTTTGCTCTGGATTTTTTGCCCCTGCTAAGTTTGGGCTAAGCTTAGCAGTGTATTTGTGTCCCTGAGAATAATGGAATAAATCTACTCTTCACATTTCAGCTATGGTTCATGGCCATCTTGGTGTTACCTGCATATATTTAGTTTCCAACAAGGTCCCTTCCAACCCAAAGCATTCTAGGATCATATGAAATGGTAAATACAGCATAACTAAAGGAAAAAGTCACTGTAATTTAAAATCTTTATGAAAGTTTATTAAAATACACATTGATGTATCATGTATTGTGCTTCTATTTATCATTTTATTCTTACATGGAAAACTCTGCATCACTCACTTTTTGATTTATTAATGGGACAAATTATATTCCCTCCCCTTCTCATACTAAAATAAACACACTGTCCTGTACTTTCTATGTAACCCTAACATGGTGATACTTAAGAATATTCTTAAATATACACAGTTGAACATATCTATTGATGAATATTTTTTTTGTCAGATCAGATCCTAAAAGCCCATAAATCCATATACAGTGTTATATTGACTTAGGTAAATACTGACAAAAAACCCCAAAACACAAAGTTGGATTTCCACTGCATAATCAAGACCTGCTCCATCGCACGCAGCATTCAGTATTAGCTACTATTGACTTCAAGCACAGTGTCAAGATACTCAGTACCTTGAAAAACAAGGACAGGTATTTAACAAGGGAACTTAGATTTCCTCCTTTTTAAAATAAATTAAATCTTGGTCTACAAAGATAAAATTTACTACAGTGTTGTAAACAGTGAAGCTGGTAAGAAAAGTAGTAGAATAAGATACCCCCCTATATTTCTCAAGCTTTAGAATGATTTATAAATATCACCTGAGTAACCAAATGATATGCTTGACAATGGACTAAGGTAGATTCCACTTCCAAACATTGCACCATGGAGCTGAAAAAAAGCAGTGACTGTTTAATATCAATTATCTGGACAAAATAATAATGATAGGCACAGATCTTAATGTAGCTAAGCATCTGCCCCACTTCACTAATTTATTGTCATAATAAATGGTGTTCAAAGAAGTCTTTAAAAAAAATCATGCTGTGAATATACAACTAAGATACTGTATATTCTGGAAACCATGTCCAAATGCCCAAAGATAATTTTACATCATATTTACATATAAAATAGTTGCATTTTCTGTTTCTAAATCTAACGTTACCATGGAGGATGCCACAGAGGGTACTTCTGTAGATGGTCAAATACACCTTACCCTTAACAAGGCTGAGCAAGTTCAGCATGTCTCACATCAAAACCTATGCAGGAACCACAGCCTAAGCCAGACTTTATGAATCATCATCAGCAACAGCTGCTTTTCTTTTCTTTAGGGTAAGAAATTAAGAGATGGTGATAACAGTCATATGCTATAGAAAAATTCAGTCACTAGTTCAGCCTGAGTACTGGAGGAATCAAGCTTTTGCCTGAGTCAATTCAGACTTGCATATCCCATCATTTTAGGCCTGCACTTTAGCCACAATGCTATCAGCTCTCTGAAGAGAGTAAAGGGAAGACTCTTCTTCAGCAACATCACTGCTCCACGTCATGGAGCTTGGGCTAAGCAGAAAAACTGAGCATTTTTTTTTTAGCACTGTGGTAATTTCCTTGTCTCGAAAGGGGGAAGTGTGGGCTTCACTTCTCCTCCAGGGACTGATTGCTTTATGTGGAAAAGTATTTAAGGAAAACACACAAAGTAGCTGTTGGAGCACAAATGAGAACACAGAGTATCTCCTACCCAGGTAGATATTATGACCACTGAGTTTCAGTCATGCTCACCCTTATTTCTTTCCTCTGACCCAATGACATTACGTCATCTCTGCAATGTGCCAGAGCTCCCATAGGAACGTGCAATCATGCTCTCACTTCTCCAGATCCTACAATGTTGTATAGGATCCCTGGTAAGTAGATATTTTTTCCTGACTGGTTGGTACTGGGATAAGCAAAATTAAATGGGCTCAGGATATGCCCTAGTTGTGTGAGAGATTTAAAAACTATGACTTGCATGAAAAATAACTTTACTGCTTTCTCCTCTTCCTAGTATCTCAACCCTGAACAAAAAAAATAAGCAGGAACAAAGGGGTTTTAGTGAATTTTAGTGTGTAAAACCTGCTTTCTTGGGAAAGTATCCTGCAAAGATGCTAATAAAATCACCCAAACCAGTAAGAGGAACAGCAGAGATTTCCATTCTTTAGTGATTCTTAGTCAGCACCCTGGGATCCTCCTCCAAAGTATCACGGACCCAGCTCCAGGGAAAGAGCTGTCAAAACCTTGATGCTAAAATACATTGAATTACAGATCCCCAGTCTCTCTGATACTGCCTACTTTGCTCTGCAATAGTGATGTCCAGATGATTCAGTTTGAAAAACCAAACTGAACTTTGCAATAGCTCCCTCCTGGCTAGTAAATCCATATTCCCTTCCCAAGGAAACCAGAGAAGATGCTGTAAATCCAGTTTCTGTAAACCTAGCTTCTGTAAACCTAGTATGCTCATAGTTGCTATAACATAGACATAGTTTATGTTGGTCTAAATTTTAATTCCTGAGACTGCTTTTAAGCAGTACTGAGCTAAGCCTCCTGGAGGTGCTGTTGTGCAATGTAAAATTGAAACACTGATGCCGTTTATGGGATTTTTCAGCCATTTTAGCAAACACATTATTTCATTTTAATTGTTTCAGAAAAGTACCTATTCCAAGAAACATGAGCATATTTGAAATCAGCCTTTTTTTCCACCTATATGACTACCAGAACCACATCCCTTGAAAACTCACCTAAGCTTAATATGCAATCAAATGTGCACAGGTTAGCTAAAGTCTATTTAGTCTACTGTTTACCTGCAACCTCGTATTGGAAGCAACAACTAAGCCATTCCTGAGGATGGAATGCCAATTTTCAATGTGTGAACCACTAAAAAAGTGAAAGAGAATGTGTTAAAATCCACAGTGTAAAATGCAAAATTAAATCAGTAATTCTGTAAAACAATAAATTCTCAGCTGTAAGCCTCAAATGGCAAGAACACAAAAATAGCATAGCATTTTGGTAACCTTTGATTAATATGAATATATGTACTCACTGAAATGCAAAGGTACTTCCATAAAGATTTTTAGCAGCTCGGAAATTGGATTCTTTGGCTGGTGGACTGCTCAGAAGTAGGAACTGGTGGGGAGTGTGCATAAATTTCAGTTGCTGTAAAATATAAGAGTGTACAAGTGAAAAGAAGTTGATTAACACAAATGGATTGTATTTCCATAATGCTAGTCCTTAAGACACCATGTTGTTTCACACAATATATGACTGCATCTAAATAACTACATGAACTAAGTTGAAATTGGTCTCATTACCATAGTTTTACCTGAAATCAAACAGTAAAAATGTCCTTCAGTTTATGAAACATATGACCATTTCTGAAATAATTCAGAAGTAAGGTTCAGATTTGAAAGGTTACATATTACTATGCCCTTAATCAGAGGATCAAAGGTACACATACTCAGAAATTAATCTCAGCACCATCCCTCTAAAATTCTAGAGCTATATTCTTTTTTATAGTGTATTCATATGTGGATCTCCTTGTACATCATGTCTGTGTACAATTTTGTATTTAATATGTCTCAGTTTAACGAGACAGAAGTGTTTGCTAAGGAGGGTCGGTTATGAGGAAAACCAAACTCCTCCCTCTAAGCAATTGTAAATCTGAAATTAAGAGGCTCCAGTCAAGGAAATGTGGAGAAAGAAAAAAATAACAGCCCTTTAAAGAAAAAAACAATCCTGCACCCAAATTCCCACCAACAATTAAGTACTTTTCGCCTTTTGGCGCAATTCTAACCACGACCAGCAGGGGGTGCTGTTGGATCTCTGGAGGAGCGGAGGCTGCAGTTGCTCTCCGATGGCTGGCAGGACTATGGCACTAACTGCCGGGAGCTCAGATGCAGCGTGCTGAGCGCGGAGAGGGTACGGCCACGCAGGTCGGTCTGCCTTCCATGGGAGCAAAGAGTGAAGCCGTCTGTACAAAATGCTTCTGGGCACCTGTCGGCTCCTAAGGTCCCACTGCAAACTCGGGAGGCACCACCCCCAGAGACTGCAGCACGGACTAAGCAAGACGTGCAGAGGAAAACTGAGGAGGGCTCTAGGGAAGCGTCCGGCCGAGATGGCACGCACTTCTCCGATGAAATCCGAGACAAGTCCAGGCCGTGGCCAGGACAGGGCACGAGAGAATGGAAGAGAACCGGGACCAAAGGCAGTCAGATGACCAGGCCGAAAACTAAATGAACCCCAGGGCTCCCCCTCCACACACACACACCCCTTCTCTGAGTCCGGGCAAAAGTAAAAAAGTGCCGTCTCCAGAGGAAAAACACACTTCCCCCACAGTTTTCCAAAGCAATTAGTCTGGAATGTGCGGCCACTCAACCAGTCCTTTGTGTGTATGCCGCTTCGCTCTGTCCATCCCTTCCCCCCTCCCTTGCTCAACACCTTTCTTTCACAGTGGTGAAGGGAAAAAATTCAAAGCAGGGGTTTTTTTCTTTAAAACAAGAAAACCTATGACAATATTCTATATGGTAACAAAACAAATATCAACATTCTTCTCACCCAGTCTCAGATGACTACAAGGTAAACACTTGCATTTGAGCTACTCAAATAGGCTTTTTCTGAGCATTATTCCTTTGATCTATTTTAGATATTCACATGATTCTATGAATCATGGTCTGAAACTGCCTATTTCTCTCCCCTGTCTATTAATGGAGCCCACGTGATTAATTTGAATGTAGATGCATTTGGACAGGAGACTTCCACCGAAAATGCTAATATGAGCCATGAGAAATGAGAAAATAATAAAGAACCCACAGACACTTACCCTATTCACCGGTAGTTTCACAATATGTGATCTATTACTAGAAATGACCCTAAAATAAGAAAGTTAGATGTATTAGACATGATAACCAAACAGGACTTTTCTTCTTGAGCATGTGTTATGAATGGCCATCACAAAGCACCCAGCTTCAGGCCTTTATCAAATTGAAGCAGATCAAACCTTTGATGCCTAAAAATTTTTAGGCATTTTGTATATTTTAATATAGCTATATAATTTTCTTTCACTTTAGACACTTTATACAGTTACTAAAACCTTTGTGCTACATTCCAATGGATTTCTGTTTAACAATATTTTCAAGAAAATTGATTTTAGCAAGGACATCCTGTTTGGGACATGCACCTGGACCGGAATAGTTAGATATATTGTAGTCAAAACAAGATAGAGGGCCCAGAACCCTTGTAAAGGCTCCAATGGGGCAGTTCTGAGGGTGGTACCAGGGGTAAAAATGGTTTTCGGGTTGGATGTACCCACTAGATATGATAATAAGTTAAAGTTATAAAAGTGTGAGAATTCTGTATGTGTGTGTGCCTATGTACTCTGTGCACCTGAAAACTTTCAATAAAGAACTGCTCTCCACTTTATATATATAATATTGTTTGGAGAGTTTTTTCTTCCATTTTAGGCATCACCTTGACTACAAATCAGATCTGAGGCCATACAAATAAAATGGAGTTCTTTCAGTATTTTCAGAAGGCCCAGATGGGGACCAGAAACAGCCCATAAAGAAATGCAGTTGCCAATGTCAACCCTGACATTAATTCTTAGGGCGAGTTTATACCAAACTTGTGGAATGATTATTCATTCAACTTGTTACTTTAATAATTATCATTTCATGTGAGTCAATTTTATACCACTGTAGAAGAGGATGCGCAAGTGGGTCTTGTTTGTCCATCTGCTTCTTTATTTCCAAGTACGGTGCCTAGAAGAGAGTAATTATCTTCTTTATTTATAGTTGAAATCATAGGGTTAAATTTTATATGTTACATCGCCCATGCGCCCATGATTTTGTCTATTAAAATGAATACATGGGACTCATTATTAGGCTTAAATCATAGTTTTACTGACATTTAGCATTGTACCATTATAAATGTCTTTTGACAGCAAGAAGAATTAATATAGCAATTACTTTCCCTGGAGTAAAATAATAAGCATATAATTGCCATCAAAATGTGTAAATTACAGCATACATTGGGACAGCAGAAGATGTCTATTTATGTTTGGCTCCTGGAATAAGGAATTGGACTGGAACTTCACAAATTTAAGTCTCCTGAAATACCCCAAGATAATCCACTCCAATTTGTTAACTGTTTTATGGTATAAACTGGTAAAGTAAAATACTGTATCAAATTATAATCTCTTTGAGAACATTTCTTGATTTCAATCACAGAGCAAAGCATCCCTTTAAAGCTCTTCAGTCCAAGAATTATTTAAACATTATAAAAAAGGCAAAACAGTGGTTATTTTTCTTTTAAAAAGACATATTAGGAAACAGAAATGACTGGGGTTTTTTAATTTTTAAAAGATGTTAAAAATATCTGTTTTCAATTTATTTTACTGCTCTCTATACACCTCATTCTTCATTCCAGAATCCTAAAGTACTTTATGAATACATATAGAATAAGATTTATAAACCTTTGTGAGGTTATATTTATATAACAGTTGGAAAAGCAAGGTACATAGGAGAGGTTTCAATAATCACTTCTAATCAGTTGGGCTGGTTGGGAAAAGGAAGTGTAACAATAAGCATAAGTATGGCTATCAGATTCTGTCCCACTGTGAATATTCCAAGTCCCCAACCATATTTAACCAAGTGTTTTGTTATAATAGAAATAAATCTATCATTCAGAACACTGTCACAAAATCGATTTCTTTTGCTTTGGAAATAAAAGACAGTTTGATATTTCCAGAAATGCAGAAGTTGGTGATCATCTTGTTACAATGTCCCCTTTTTCCTGTTATTATCTCTTATTTAAAATTCAAAAGATCTGAGTTCTACTTCATCACTTTTATTTGACTGCTGTTAGGGATCCTCTAGGTTTGCTATTTTTAACACACATTTTAATATTATTACAGTTCTATAGGAAAGAGATGATACTATTGACTTCCCCACAAATCATAGGCAAGCAATAAAAACATCTTCCAAGTTCTAGAAATGACAATTAGGTTATGTAAAGATTTTTAAACTCACCTGCGTCATCTCTCTAATAGAAGTGATACTATCCAATGCTTTCATGACTCGGTCATAATTCTTCTTCTGATGCAGCATAAAATAAACAAATAAATTAAAAGAATATTGATCTTTGACTCTACAAAAACATGAATTCTTTGAGTGCTCATAAAACCAAAGTTAGGACCAATGTTCAGTAAACCATTCCTTTCAAATATTTCTAAGCAATAGATTCCATCCACCTTACACACAGACTCTGTCATTCACAGTCCAGGAAAAGTCCCTGAAAAAATATTATCATGTTAGTTTTTCTTTGAATTTCACTGGAATCTCCAACACACAACAATGTGACTCATGCAAAAAATTAGGCCACTTTTTAAACAAGTATTTTTAACTAAACACAGTGTTTGCCAGTTATTTGGACAATATGCTATTAAGTTAAATAAATGCAGTGAAAAAATAGATCTTAAATAAAATACTAAATAAGTAGATGTGTTTACTTTGCTAACAGCTCTATAAAACTTCAGAGGCATTTCAGCATTTCAGTGAGCCTTGTCTACCTCCTTACTGGGAACCGTTACCAGAGGGCTCCACGTTTTTCTGAGCAGATGAGCTCAAGTCACCAGTTCCACATGCCATGATGCCTTCAGGAGCATCATTGTTCCCCATCTTTGGGTCTTGTAAACTTCTGCCCTTGGGCTTTCACCTCGCCCATGCTGGCAAGAAGTTGGGAGGAGGTGATGTGGGCCCTGCCAGCTCAGGAGCTCTCTCCCCTTCTGGTGTGACCCCTTTTCACATTCCCTCATCTGCTTCAAATCCCCACCCTGCTTATCTGCCAGACTAGCTGTCTCCTCATCATCCCCTTTCCAAGAACCTCTTGGCAAATCTTCCTTCCTGAACGCTACAGAACACACGCACTTGGCCTTGTTGAACCTCATACTGTTGGATATATCCAGCCTGTCCGGGCCCCTCTGCAGAGTCCTCCTGCCTTCTAACAATTTAAAATTCAGTTTAAGGACATAATTGTTTGTCAGGAGAACATGAGATGACAGCAATAACCACTTTATGAATAAAAAGATGGACTAGAAATCCCCCAGTCTACATCATCTACACCTCCTAAAGGCCATTGTATTGGGTGTGGCTGAGATGGAGTTCATTTTCCCATAGCAGCCCTCACAATGCTGTGCTTTGCATTGGTAGCTAGAAGGGTGTTGATAACACCAGCGTTTTGGCTACTGCTGAGCAATGCTGGCACAGCATCAGCACTGTCTCTCAACATGCCCCCCTGCATTCGTGCTTAATTAGATGCTCTAATTTTGGTCTGTGTTTGGCCCAGCCACCTGTGAAAATCTGTTCTTTTCCTGCCAAGTTATGTGAAAACAAGCACTGATAATCAAGAACTTCATCCTTGAAGGAAGCATCTTGTATAAACTGAAATTAATTTTGGCCTCACTGTTGGCTGACGGCCCTCCAAGGGCATTTGAAGGGGAAAGTAAAGAGGAGGAGGATGAAATAAGCGCCCAGACTCATTTTGGAAAGACCCCCCGAGGTGTAGTACGCAGGTGCAGGGAAATTCCAATGTACACATGCGTGCGCAGAAGAGGTACCACTTACATAATGGGGAAGGGATCAAAGGCCTCTAGCTGGGCGGTGCTGGCCACACCTGCCCAGGTAGACGTCACAGGTTAATTGTATAAAAAGCAGATAGCTCTTGCTGGGAGTAGAACTCAAGTTTCACATGAAGGACAACGTTGCCTTTGCAGGGACGCCTGCTATCTTGTGAACCTGCTGACGCTCCAGGGATGCAGCTTCTGCTATGGGGAATTCTAAGCATTCTGGGGTGTCATGGTTTGAGATTCCCCAAAATCCAATTCTCTAGTCCAAGCCCCCCTCCCACATCTCAACTTAATGTGGGATGATTCTTTCCAGACAAAACACACCAGACTCAAAGTGGGGGAAAGGTAATATATTACAATGACTATACAAATAAATATTATAATACATTATACACACAATCTCAACTATCTCTACCATGACATAAGTATTTACAATGGATCAGATCTCCCCTCCAAATAAAAGTCCAGGAGGGAAGAAGGACAGATCCCTTCTTCAGAGCAGCAATGTCTCTAAGGCAGCAGGTTCTCTCTCTTCTTTTCTTTGCAGCAGCTGATAGCTGGATCTCTGCCAGCACTCACGAGGGGGTATCCCCCTCGGCCCCTTGACGCAGGCAAAGGGGTCTTCCGTGGGCTATGTCACCCCAGACAAAGGTCGTTCCACCACGGTCATATCACAAGCCCAGGGGGTCTTCGTGACAGTCTGGTATCTTCAAGGAATTCAGATTCCTTGCAGAGCCTCTGTGCCCTGCTTCAAGATGGCTGCGAGCTTCTTTGTAGCTTACAGTAAGGGAGGGCCTCAAGGTCAACCTCCACACACCGTCCTGGCTAAGCTCTCAGGACGACTGAGCTTCTTAGCTCCTTTACTCCATCTAGGACTTCTAATCAGTAAGAGTCCACCACCCCGACTAAAGAGGGGTCTCAAAGGAGTCTGGGGTCTTTTGGTTCAGTTCTTACCCCAACTCTCTCTGTAGAGCTAGTTCTGCTCTCATCTGCTGCTGTTGGCTCTCTCTTGGCTCTCTGTCTCCTTCCAGGAGTCCTCTCTGCAGTGCATGCCGTTTGCTGTTTAGTTCAGTTCTTATCTGTCCTGGCTCTCTGCCACCTTCTCTGGCCAGTGTTGCTTCTGCCGCCGCTGTTGCTGCTCTGTCTGTGCTGCCCACGGTGGAGAAAACATCTCCCGGCATAACTACAGGCACCTAGCCCAGCTTTATGCTGTTCCAGGTCCCTGCAGCTCCCCCAGCCCGGGGCTGGGGGGCCCCAAAGGCCCCAAGGGCTCAGAGCCCCTTTCCTCGTGGTGTCAGAACATGGCTACCACTTCTATCACCCAAAACTACAACTCTTCTCTTCCATTTGGTTGTGATATGTTTACATTTTGCAGAAGCACTCATTGGACAAAACTTCAAAACTTCAAGTTACCACCCCCTGGGGGTTACCACTTTCAACTGCAGGGGGAAAACTTGGTTTAAACTACTACATGGGGTCAGTAAGACAACCTCGTAAGTAACGCCTGAGTGAGTGGGGGGTTGTCTTGGGGGCTTGTTTCCCTTCTCTTTCTTGTCTCTTGGCTTCTCGTTTTGTTAGCTACTTTTTTGTAATAAATATTGTTTTGTTGGGCTTTCAACAGTGTACTGGTTTCAGTTTCAGCATTCTCCCTGCTACACCCCCTCCATCAAGGGTGGGCAAGATCCTGGGGGGGGACACACACGACCAGGCCAGCTGACCCAAATTAACCAAAGGGATATTCCATACCATATGATGTCAGCTCAGATATAAAAGCTAAGACAAGGAGGAGAAAGGGGGGCATTTTTTTTTGCAATGTTTGCCTTCTGGAGCAACTGCTATGTATGCTGAAGCCCTGCTTCCTGGGAAGTAGCTGAACACCACTTGCAGATGGGAAGTAGAGAATAAACCTTTTTTTTTACTTTGCCTGTGCACTAGCAAACTTTCACTTTTGCTTTAGTAAACTGCCTTATCTCAACCTGCAAGTCATTTTCCATTTTATTCTCTCTCCCCTGTCCGACTGGGTAGTGGAGTGATAGAGCAGCTTGGTGGAAACCTGGCATCCAACCAAGGTCAAACCACCACAGCCATCTTTCTCTTTGTGTCAAACGTGTACACTGAAAGACACTAAGAATACCTAGAACTTGTACCCTGAAAGAAGTGTAGTGGGTTTCTGTGGCTAAGTTTTGGTAGTGGGGGGGGCTACAGGGCTGGCTTCTGTTAGAAGCTGCTAGAAGCTTCCCCTGTCTGCTGGAGCCAATGCCAGCCGGCTCCAGGATGGACTTCCTGCTGCCGGCCAAGGCCAAGCCAATCAGGAGTAATAATAACAACGCCTCTGTGATAACATATTTAAGAACAGAAAGTTATTGCGCAGTAAAAATTCCAGCCAGGGAAGAGTGGAGTAAGAATATGGGAACAGACACCAAGGTCAATGCAGAAGGAGGGGAGGAGGTGCTCCAGGTGCCAGAGCTGAGGGCCCTGCAGCCCATGGTGCAGGTCATGGTGGAGCAGCTGTGGAGCAGCCCACGGAGGACCATCAGGGTGCAGAGTCCCACCTGCAGCCCATAGAGGAACCCATGCTGGAGCAGGTGGATGCATGAAGGAGGCTGTGACCCCGTGAGAGGTCCAAGATGGAGCAGGGTCCTGCCGGAGACCTGCAGCCCATGGAGAGTGGAGCCCATGCTGGAGCAGGTTTTTCCCAGGTAGGACTTGTGGCCCCTGTGGGGGACCCATGCCGGTACAGCTCATTTGTGAAGGACTGCATCCCATGGAGGAGTGACCCACAGGACAGCAGTTTCATGAAGAACAGTTCCCCGTGGGATGGACTCATGCCGGAGAGGTCCATCAAGGACTGTCTCCCATGGGAGGGACCCCATGGGAGCAGGAGAAGAACTCCAACTCCTCTCCCTGAGCAGCAGCAGAAACAACAACTGACCATAACCCCCATTCCCCATCCCCCTGCACTGCTAGGGGGAGGAGGGACAACATGGAAGGAAGGAGGGGTGGGGGGAAGGTGTTTTTAAGATTATTTTTCTTCTCACTCTTTTGCTCTGACCCTGTTAGTAATAAATTCAATTAATATCCCCACTTTGAGTCTGTTTTGCCTGTGATGGTGGATCAGTAAATGACCTCTCCCAGCTCTTAGCTTATGAATCCTTCGCTGTTTTTTTTCTCTCCTATGTCCAGTTGCAGAGGGGAGTGAGAGAGTGGCTTTAGTGGGTACCTGGCATCCAGCCAGGGTCAACCCACTACAAGAAGCTATTAACTTCAACATAACTTTGAATGCAACTTATGATTTATTCACAAATACCTTCTCGGATGCAATTAAAAAAACTACAAAGTTCTGAAAATAGTCACACACTTGTGCTATATTCTGGAGCTGTATCTCTTACAGTAAAGGAGACTGAAGAGGCTTTGCTTTGAAATCTAACACATGCCTCTAAGCAAGCCATGGCATAATGAAAGATAATTACTTACCCTAGGGTTAAAGGCCAACATCTGAGGGTCATTGGGATCAACTACAGAAGGATATGGCTCAAAAATGACAACTTTCCTAGGTGACTCTAACGCAGACCGACACATAGATACTAATAGATCAACCACCTAGGGATAAAGAGAAATACTTATTTAATATATGTACTTTCATATTGTATCATCCAGTCTGCTTTTTTTTACACATTAGAGTAATACTATATTTCATTGTTATCTATATTACTCAAACTATGTTATCCACAGGACATAGTTTAGGACTGAAATTTTTCCATTGACCTCAACAGGCTTTGGGTCCAGCCCTGGTACATTACTCCAGGTGCATAATTAGGACCAGTATCTGGTCCTAAATGTATTATCACGTCCAATACATTGCTTGCATTCCTGCTTTTTCTTGTGTACCTGTGGCAATTCCTGGATGAAATTAATTCTCTAGGGAAATGAAGTTGTACTGAATCTGTGTATCTTTGTGCCAGTGAAATGTGTTGAAAGAGGAAGGAATTGTGAATATGTACTGCTGCCTGATGTTCTCCCGAAGATTGTAATCATGGAAATACTAGCAAACATTGCTTCTACTAAAGCCAGAACAGTGCAGTGATTTAAGTCATTTACATGGCTCGCACTGGGACATCCTCTTCCATACTTCCCATTGTACAGAATTATGACGTGGCTTTGAATATGTATGATTTCCAAGATTTCACTGTAATATCATGCGTGTAATGTGTACACAGGCATGTATTCACATATGTGCACCTAGGCACATAGGCACAAGTAACAGATTTCTGTATAATTGTTTCAAAATTGTAACTCAGAGTTTAAAAATAGACTACAGCAATCACAAAACTGAGAGAATGCAACTTTCTGGCAACTGTAAAACCTAAATCCAACTCATAATAAAATTCAAAATTGCTAGATAAAATCATAGCTGCAAATTGGCTTATTTCCCCCTAGTTTCTCTGTGCTTTCTGAAAACATTCCTTTGTGAAAACAGACTTTTCCATGAAAAAAGGAAAAGCTGAGATGAGCCATATTTATTAGGCATCCCTGGTTCCTCCCACAGTTCTACATGGATCAGATCTCATTTCACAGCTCAAGCTGTTCTATAAGTTATTAATATCTGCCATTGTATCTGATCATTTAGAGTAAAAAAAAAATTGATGGCCCTTTAGAGTGGCAGAATGAAAATAAGAATCATGAAGAAAGGGAAAAGGAACTGCTCTCTAGTGTCATACTGTTGCCATTCTCCTCTGCTCCTTTAGCATGAATGGACAATTTTCTCTATCAGTTAAAAAATATTCTGTTAGTTCGTTACTAAATATTTTGCATATATTGAAAAATGAAGTTGTTGAAATAATGATTCCTTCCTCCATAGTCCTCTGATTTCTTTCCAGTTTATAATACCTACAAGCGTGATGAACGTTTCAAAATAGGGCATCCACATAAGCATTTGCAGGGGAGATCAAGAGTCTGCATGCCCAGCCAGGTCAGGCAACAGGCCTGCAACTGTGCAAATTACCATGAAATTGAGCCTGAGTTCATACACCCTGCTTCTCAGAAGCACTTCTTAGCCTCCATTTCCAAAACACTACTGAGTCCCCAAACCTCTTAATACAGTGACCCAAAGTTGTCTGGCTTTATGATTTGCACAAGGGGATTTTTGTCTTAAAACTGGCATAGTTTTTCTTAGGACACAATCACAAAGCCCTCCTTTAAAACAACTGTTGACTCCTATATTGTTTCTTACCATGATACCAGCATATTATTCTGACATGGGGGAAAACATGCATAGATCAGGCTTAATTAAACCCTTGATTTCCCATGAGATCATTTTTTTGAACTGTTGGAATGCAGAGCAACTTAAACTGGAAGGTAAGTCTAATACAAACATCATAATACAAACTTGTTTATGTGTTCCTTGGTAATAGGAGGTGCTGTGGATCTAGTAAATGTCCTTATATCTGGGCCTGAACTTCTCCTTAACAGTAAGTACTGAAGTACATAAGTTAGGTGTCTGTCATGGGTTTTAGTAGCAGGAGGGGGGCTACAGGGTGGCTTCTGTTAAAAGCTACTAGAAGCTTTAACTGTCCTATGAAGAGCCAATGGTAGCCAGCTGCAGGAGGGATTTCCTGCTGCCGGCCACAGCTGAGCCAATGAGATGCGCTTCTGTGTAACATATTTAAGAAAAAAGTTGTTGTGCAGAAGAAATTCGAGCCAGGAGGATTGTAGAGGGAAGCTGCCAGGGCCAGGCCCTATGGCCCCGGCCCCGGGCAGGCATGGCCGGTGCTGTGGCTGGGCTGGAGAGGTCCCCCACCACCTCCCCCTGCCACAGGCTGGGGGGCAGGCATGGTGCTGGAACCAAGCCGAGCCAGCCCTGCCAGTGGGCACTGCCCTCCCCTCGTCCCAGCTGAGTCAGGATGGGCCGGAGGTGGCCCTGCTGCATTGCAGCTGAGCCCATGATGGAACAAGTGGATGCATGAAAATGAAGGAGGACTGCTACCCTCGTGGGAGGCCCAAGAGGGAGTGGGGTCCTTCGGAAGATCTGTTGCCCGTGGAGAGGGAAGCCCACACTGGAGTAATTTTTTCCAGGTAGGGCTCTGTGGCCCCTGTGGGGAACCCATGCTGAGACAGGACCCTCTGTCAAGGACTGCATTCTATGAAAAACCATCAGGATATAGAGACCCCCTGCACCCCAGGACCTGCGGACCAGGGGAGGGGTGGACCCATGTTAGAAGGATCCACCGAGTACTGTTTCCCATGGGAGGGACCCACGAGACAGGGGAAGGACTCAGAGCTTTGGCTCCCCTGTAGCCTGTGGTGAAGGACCATGGTGGAACAGACTGTCCTCTGCAGCCCATGGAAGGGTGACCCACAAGTGCAGCAGATATGGAAGACCTGTTGCCTTATAGGTGAACTTCTCTTCCTGCACTGATGCAGGGGGAGGAGGGATGGTTGAAAAGTGTGTTTAAAATTGTTTTATCTCTCACTCTTTAGCTCCTATCCTGTTAGTAATAAATTTTAGTACTATCCTCATGTTGGGTCTGTCTTGCCTGTGTAACATCTCCCAGCTCTTAGCGATTTTCGTGGGCGCCTAGATTCCAGCCAAGGTCAACCTACAACAGTGTCCTAGTTAGAGCAGCCGGGACCAGTTCATCACTGTGTGGGTGTAACCCAAACTATGTATTCTACACCCTCTATGTCATTTCCCAGGAACTGTTAACAATAGACCATTTGCAGCAGCTGCCCAGAGCACACCTGACCCCTCAGGCTATAGGCTGGGTGTTGGGAAGCCTGTGAAATAGGAGGATGTTCCTATCCTCACACCAATGACTCAGGTGTGATGACTCCCCTCCGGGGAGTCATTGGCACCTCCACACCCAGCCTGAGGGGTCATGTCTGCTAATAGGCCACCAAGGATTCCAAAAATATCTCACGACTCACAATCACCCATTGTGGAACTCCCCGCCCTGGGGAAGGTGCTGGGCATTCCCACTCGAACCTGAGTGTATATAATCTTGGGGGTCTTAGGACTTTGGGCCCATTCGTTTGATCCAGAGGAGGACCAGAACCTCGACCGGACTGCGACCACCACTCTCGACCAGACTGTGATCACCACTCTCAACCAGACTGCGACCAGCACTCTCACCAACAGGTTTTCCTTTCCTTTTACTTTGGACTCAGGGGGACCACATGGGGCTCAGCACAGGGGCCAACAAACACCATTCTGTTTGTGCCCCAGGGTGCTGGGTTATACATCTGGATTTTGTGGGTTAAAACCAATTGTTTGTCTGTATAATTGTATTTATTGTATTATTTTTATTAAATTGTAACTCTGACATAATCTCTTTTGAATTGGGTTCATTTCTCCTGCTGGTTTACCTTTAAACCAGCACATTAGGATTTAAATATTTTCAAGGAGGACAAGATGACACTTGTTGATGGCAATTATCTCTTACGGCATCAATCTCTCAGACAGCACCTCTTGCTCTGCAGAGACTCTACAGGAAATCTGAACTATCAACAAATCAGACATTTAATTTTCAGGCATTTTGACTACATGGCTAAAATAAGGTAAGGTGACTTCAGGTTTGAAAGTTTTAAAATGTACAGTCTCATTATTAAGAAGGAGCCATCAGAATATTGTGAGTGACAAAGTAGGGATGTACACCTTAGGAAACTAGCTGAAAGCACAGCAGAAAATATAGGATGTGATTTCTAATGATGGGAACCTATATTTAGGCTCTTTGACTACACAAAATGATTTGGAGGAAGATTCATCTGATGAAATGTAGAGATTCACAATGTAAACATCTATCTCTTACTAGTCAGTCTAGTCTATAATCAACGGAGAAAATAACCACTGTGCTGATAGTCTATGCAGTGATTCACACCATCCTAATGTCAAAAATAACTCAGATGAATCAAACCCTAAAAAGTGTTAAATTCTTTCTGCAAACAGGAACGGGAGCTCAACCAGATAAGATGTAGCGAGCTGGGTGCAATGCTATCACTAAAGTGAGGCTTAGCAAAATTTGGTCATCTCAATCCAATGGGACAATTGACAAAATCTATCTAACACTTTTAAGTACCATTAAGGTTGAAATCACTTCAATAATCTTCAGCAAAGCTCTGTAAGATGTAGAGGTACTCTAGAGATCTAGAGCAAGTTCTGCATATGCCTGCAACATTGATACCTACATAAAACACAGAGTGAGTACAGATCAGGACCACGTCTACTGTCATCTATATTTAAAAAGAGAAGTGAGAGCTACTTGTTTGTACCTAAATACCATGTAAGTGCCTACACTGAAAAAATAAAACTCTAGCTCCACAGAAACACATAGCTGAGGTCTATCAGAGGACTTCAGACTGGGGAAGAGGTGGGGCTTCACCAGCACACCTCTACATTTCTTGCAAGCGTGCACAGGTATCCCCATGTTTGGCATGCTAGATGTTGCAAATATAGCTATCTAACTGTCTTCAGACATCAGATGAGTTGATGTTCAGATCCCACAATTATATACTCATGTGAAGAAGCTGGTGTACACTGATTCAAGTTTCTTCCTTTGAGGATATGTCCATAGGTGGTATTCAGGCACTTAGCCGAATAGTTTATTTCCAGTGGCTAGACTCACTAGTGCTGGTTAAAGTTAACTGAACTGAACATTTGGTCTTCCAAAAAACATATTGCTTACTATGTAAGTGCATAGTAAGTGACATATGTCTAGGAATTCAGAGGAATGCACTTTTCCATAAGATGTGTAAATTTTTAATTTAAGATCTTAAACATAATGTCTTTTAATTTTTTTTATTTATTGAAGTCCTCTAACTATTGTAATCTAAGATTAAATGTGATTTGGAAACAGTTTAAAATACATTGTTTTAAAGAACATACAAAATTATGAAATAAAACAATGATAACTGAACTTGGAGTCAGGAAGCAAGCTTACATTAAATTCCTGATCCTTGAGAAAAGAGAAAAAAAATCTATGTAGCAACATCAGTAAGAACTTTTCCACTGTTATTTGATGATCAAAACAACAGATGCTCAGTGGATAGCTGCATCCTAACACTACGAACAGGAAGTAGCTTATTAATTGCATGAGAGTAGTAATTGCTCATTAGGTGAAAATAAATGGGGATTATCTCCAAATGACAATAGCTGCCTTTATTAACAACCCAGGTGACCTAACTGAATACAACATAACGAGAAAACAGGGTTAATCTAATTACACAAAAGCAAAACAATGGAAGCACTTCATTAGTACTATTTGAAAATGTCATGCATAAAACAGTGTATTTACAGCTATAAGAGTGGAAAAATAAATAATACTTACCCGAGAGTACTCATATGGGGAATACTAGTCAAAATAAATACTAAAAGAGATTGAGAAGACTGAGTATACTCCAGAAAATCAGACATGTAATAAGCATTAGATAATTCTACCTGAGCCCCAGTTGCAATTTCATCAGCAGCTTCATTCATGACTCCTAATGTTTGGAAAGCAAATACACAGAGCTCCCGTTCACAAACAGTGGGCTACACAGAGAAAGTAAGTTAATTATATTTTTGTTTTAATTTTGCATTTTTAATTTTACCATGCAATACCTACAACAAAACCCAAACGCATTTAATGTGATTTTTTTTTGTTCAGATATTAACTAAAACATTAATTTCAAATTATGAATACATGTCAATTAATAAGGAAGATACATTAGAAAACCATTTTAATAATCTGAAGAACAAGTGTTAAGAACTCTAAAACTAATAAGTATTCACAGAGGCTACACTAAAAGAAATCCAATCAGATTGCAAATTAGCAATAGTACCCAAATTTCCTTAACCCTGTCCTACCCATGCTGGAGCAGTTTGTGGAGGACAGAGCTATTTCATGTCTTCATCAATGACATAGACAAAGGGATTGAGTGCATCCTCAGCAAGTTTGCAGATGACACCAAGCTGAGTGGTGCGGTGACACACATGAAAGATGGGGCCATCCAGGGGGACCTGGGCAAGCTCGAGAAGTGGGCCCATGGGAACCTCATGAGGTTTAACAAGACCAAGTGCAAGGTGCTGCACCTGAGTCAGGGCAACCCCTGGTATCAATCCAGGCTGGGGGATGAACAGCTTGAGAGCAGCCCTGCCGAGAAAGACTTGGGGGTACTGGTGGATGAGAGGCTGGACATGAGCCAGCAATGTGCACTGGCACCCAGAAAGCCAATCGTATCCTGGACTGCATCAAAAAGCAGCATGGGCAGCACGTGAAAGGGGGATTCTGCCCCTCTGGTGAAACCCCACCTGCAGCACTGCATCCAGCTCTGGGGTCCTCAGCACAGGAAAGACGTGGACCTGTTGTAGCAAGTTCAGAGGAGACCACAAAGATGATCAGAGGGCTGAAGCACCTCTCCTATGAGGAAAGGCTGAGACAGTTGGGACTGTTCAACCTGGAGAAAAAAAGGCTCCTGGGTGACCTTATTGCAGCCTTTCAGTGCCTGAAGGGAACCTACGTGAAATCCAGAGAGGGACTTTTTGGAAGGATGTGTAGTGACAGGACAAGGGGGGATGGCTTCAAACTGAAAGATAGTAGGTTTAGGTTAGATATTAGGAAGAAATTCTTTACTATGAGGATGGTGAGGCACTGGCATAGTTTGTCCAGAGAAGCTGTGGATACCCCATCCCTGGAAGTGTCCTAGGCCAGGTTGGACAAGGCTTTGAGCAAGCTGCTCTAGTGCAAGGTGCCCCTGCCCATGGCAGGGGGTTGGAACGAGATGATCTTTAAGGTCCCTTCCAATCCAAACCATTCTGTGATTCTATGATGACTGTGTCCTGTGGGAGGGACTCCAAAGTGGAGGAGGGGAAGAGTGAGGAAGGAGCAGCAGAGATAGCATGGGATGAACTGACTACAACCCCCATTCCCCACCCTCGTGCGCCACTTGGGGAGGAGGAGGTAGAGAAGCTGGGAGCAAAGTTGAACCTGGGAAGAAGGGAGAGGTGGAGGGAAAGTGTTTTTAAGATTTGGTTTTATTTCTCATTATCCTACTCTGACTTTTGATTGGCAAGAAATTAAATTAATTTCTCTGAGTTGCATCTGGTTTGTCCGTGATGGTAGCTGGTGAGTGATCTCTCCCTGATGTTATCTCAACCCATGAGCCTTTCATCATATTTTCTCTCCCCTGTCCAGTTGAGGAGGGGCAGTGAGTATCTGCAGTGAGGAGGCTTTGTGGGTACCTGGCACCCACCCAAGGTCAACCCACCACACTAATTTAACAATTTATTTGTAAACTTTAAGAAAATGCATTATATTTTTATATAATAAACACTGTATTTGAGAAGGCCACATATTATTTTATAAATAAAGACACTTGTTTGCTTTTTTCAGATATAAAAAAATAATAAAAAAACCTTACTCTTGAACCATTTTTGTCTATCTTTTTGAAAATTTAATTCACAATTGCCATCACAATGATCAAATAAAGCAATATATTTAAACTTCTTTATATCGAATGAGAATTGAGTGTTCTGCCTTCATGAAGCAAAGAAAGCCAAAACGAAAAACACATCTTTAAGTAAAGAGAATAAGCATATCTTCATAAACTTCCTAACTGGTTACATCCCTTACAGTAACTCCACGCTTATTTACTGAAATCAACTTTTTAAAGGCTTAAGTAATGAATAATATAAAACGAATTGTTATAAGCATTCAAAATGAAGAAACAGTTGAAAATAATACAAGAAAGAAACATAAACTAAATCCTTTCTTAAAATTGATCCCAATAAACATAGCCTTTTATTACAATGTTGAAAACAAAAATATTTTTTATACTATTTGTTTGAATCCGTATTAATAAATCCTAATTCACTGAAATTTAAAATGATCTTTGGTAGGCACTACCGAACTTTCGTAACTAAAAATTCTGAGCCTAGCCACCATAATAATAACTAAAGCATTTGTAGTGGTATGCTTTGAAGTTCAAGCCAATGTCTTTAGGAAGACATGCAGAAATAAAAAAAAAAAATTGTTGAGCACACAAAGAAAAGAAAATGTAGTTGAATGCAGTTTCAGGTAACAGCTTTGTCAGTAATAAGCATACTGCTATATTTGTAGTCACTTGTTTCATTTGCATTTGTTGGGTTTCAAATATTCTAGACTTCAATAAACGTGAAATCTAATGCGTTGACATATTCTCAGTTGCTTTACAAGAGCTATAATCTTTAAAGTCTAATAGACTAATTTGATTTATTTTATCTGCTATGTTACATTAGGTAGCATACAAAGCCTAACATAATCCAATTTGCTGTGCCATGGCACACTAGACAAAAAATATTTATTATTGTCATTATTCTTAGGTTTTCCACATTCAGAAGGTGGTTAAATCACTTGCTTAGTTGGGGAAGTATGGTGCCTCTACCACCTTGACTATCATAATCAACAGTATACATGGAGTCCTTTGTATTCCAGAACAAGGAATTACTCTGGAATAGCAGAGCAATCTAAGTTTAGTCATGCTTGCCATGAAGAAAAGCATTAAGAAAATACTTATTGTTGTCATTTTGTTTATAACCTCAACAAAGTAAGTTACCCTAAGACTTAAAGATGGCAAATGGAACACAGGATTTGTCATCTTTGCTCTTAGTTTTTTTCCCTTTTTTTTCTGTTATAATCTCAGAAATGTCTGAGTATCTGTAAAAGGGAAGTTAGGAAAATGGTCATTGTACTTATGTTTGACATTTGAAAGGTCTTTTTTCTCTCAAGTGGACACTGGGGCTAGGATCTTAAGGCTGAAAAACTGTAGGTATGAGGAGAAGCAAGACAGCAAAATTTGAGCTCTGAAAAGGAACAGATATTACTGTTAGGGTCTATAAAATTATTTTGCTTTTATGCATTTGATGAATCTTTATGCCCACTGAATATTTTGTAGAATAAAGACTTCACAAGACAATGCTGATAAAGTAACATTTTAAGCAATGGAAAGAGTGATGGATCAATACATTTCCAAGTTACTCACATCTGAGTATCCATTTCAATATTCAGACAATATACATACAGAAAATATCTTGAAATTGAACACAAAATCATTCAAGAGCTCCAAAAGAATCGCCAGAACCTCACATTCTAGTCAGTGTGATATAATATACAATAAATTATGTGATAATAAAACCAGAGGATCTGCTTTGCTATCTTGGTCTACCTCCTTCAAAACACAAGAAAAAACACCTTTCCCAATAATGGGAATGGGTTTCACCAAAACCATTTCTATTTGAGAAGCAACATTTATTTCAGGAAGCCACAAAGTTCTGCTGTACAAAATTCTAGTAATAGTAAACACCATTTCCAGATTATTAACATTTTTTAAAATGCTATTAAAAATTTAAGGTATCTTTAGTCTGAATTTGTCTCCCTTGACTCACTACATCTTTAATGCATTTTTATGGTAGATTCTGTCTAATTTCAGAAATCATTAATTCCCCGATTGAAGTGGCATTGGTTAAAGAAAAAACACAAAAACAACTCCCCAAAAAATTAAACTCTATACAATGTCTGCATTCTACATACTCTCTTTAACTAAAAGGTGGAGCAAATACATAGTTTTGCATTGAATGAAAACATATGGGGTCTGCCAATCTAGAGTGGAAAATAACCCAAACCCAGATACTCTAGTAGCCTGCCTTCATATATCCACCCTGGATGCCTTCTTACTCAAACTCCATCCATTTTAAGAATACTTTTGGATCTTTTTTTCCTGGTTTTTTCCCAATTTAACCAAATCAGAAGCTTTCAACATAAATTTCCCACAAGTGTTCATAGAGTGTTCCAAGACATGTTGGTATGGCCATTTCACTGTCCTGTATTCCAGTCATTAGTTATGTTCAAGCATTAAACTCATTTCTTTCCCTCAAAAATGAAAAGATTGGCTTACAACTAAGAAGCAAACATTTGGAGGGCTTTTGTTTGTCACGTGATGTTGACTTATCTATTCAGTGTCACATTTCCATATTTTGGTTTTGTCCACAACTCTGCATGCTAGAACCAATGAAAACATATGAAAACTAAATTAATAAATCAATTCTAGAATATGGAGCTTAAAGAAAATCAGAAGCTTTATGGTAAAACTGTGATTCAAGGCTGCTCTTACACTGCTGCTAGTGTTTTGCATATTGTCCTTCATGTCTCCATCCACTTGTCTCTTTTATAATAGGATGTGAACCCTTGGGACAGGAACAGTCTTGTTCTGCTTTGTATCATAAATGCCCTAGCCACAACCAACAAACAAGAACAACAACAGTAACACATTAATAAACATTGGGTAATTCCAATGTCATTTCTGGATACTCTTATTTTGGTTCAAGTCCACATACTATTCAGCAAGCTGAACTATCTAACGACTTTCATGTACATACGTGAAAGCATAGACATTCTTTCCAATGTGGATCAATAGCCAACTTCTATTAGATTACTAGTTTACATTGTTTTCAAAGGGAAAATACATGACTCTTGTTCTGGGAGGGGGTATCGAGCCAGGACCACCAACAGAGTTCTCTCGCTGTGGTTCCTGTCTCTCACTGCTTTCCAACTGCTTTTCATTATGGCAGGACCACCCCCGGCACTTTCTTGCTGCAGTTCCTGCATCAGGTACTTTTCAGGAGTTCCCATCATCACAGCTCCCATGCCTTTGCTGGCTGCTGCTGCAGCCACGCCAAAGGGACTTGAGAGTTCCCCTTTGTGAACTGCATGAGGTGCCTGCTCACCCAGCCCCAGCTCTGCTCCAGCTACATGGTGATCACGTGACTTCCATTGGGACCTCACTGCCTTCTCAGTGGCATAGGACTCCTTTCTCTTTGAACGAAATACTCTTTCCAGGTTCTCATTTTAACCAAGAGGGGAGAGGGTGGTTTAGGTGACATTTTTTCTGCTATTGTTTGTTTTTTGTTTTGTTCTGTTTTTTTCTCTGTTTTTCAGTAAAAATTGTTATACTTTTCCTCCTTCATTCAGACACCTCATAACTTCAAAAATTTGTAATTTAGGGGGAGGGAAATAAACAAAAGAGAAGGAGAGAGCTACCTCATCAAAGGTCCCACCTCCTGAGACATATTGTCATTAAACCAAGACAGCTGACTAGCTGGGCAACTTTGTTCCCCAGTACCTGAAGAGAGCAGCTGTAACTCCCATTCAACAAGAGCATCCAGTGGTCTCACATATACTTTATTTTTAACTTGAAAGGAGAAAATTAACATAAGGCCATTGGTTTCCACAAAACTATTAGCTAAGTGAAGATCATTGGTGCTGAGAGACTATTTAGAAAGATAATTATTTCAGTGGGGAAAAGACAGAAAAAAATAACAGCTGGATAGTTAACGTGAGACCACAAATGCTTGGAAGTAAAAGGCACTGATAGAAGCAAAAAACAATTTTTTGAACAGAGTAAGTTTTTCAGTGTTTTCCTTTAGCCACTCCCATTCTTTACATGCTCAGTAGCAGCCACCGAACTGCTGCTGTGAAAAAAGTGCTCATTCAGAGTTTCCATATGCAAGAATGCAAGTGTCACTTCTTACAGCAGTGACTATGAATGGCAGACAGGCAAATCACCTAGCTATGACATATTCTGTTTCTTAAAATATTTTCCAGACATGCTTTCAATTCAAAAAAGTTAAAACTTTCATAGCTGATATTGCTCTATCATGCTACTTTCTAATGTGTGCTGCAGCTGTGCCCAGAAAAGCAATGTGACAGGCAAAATAAGATTGGTTGCCAAGTCTCTACCACCTGAGTCTGTATTACCTAAAGGATCAGTTATATTTGGGCCACTAAGGATAACATTACTACATCTGAAACAGAATACAGAATTGTAGGAAAGGGTCTCTTCTGGTTGTGTCATAAGTTACATCTGTTAGTCCCAGTTTTAGATCATAGAATCATAGAATATGCTGAGTTGGAAGGGACCCATCAGGATCATTGAGTACAACTCCTGGCCCTGTGCAGGACACCCCAAGAATCACACCATGTGCCTGAAAGCATTGTACAAATGCTTCTTGAACTCAGACAAGTTTAGTGCTGTGACCACTTCCCTGAGTAGCTTGTTCCAGTGCTCAACCTTTTCTTGATATCCAACCTAAACCTCTCCTGACTGAGCTTCATGTCATTTCCTCGAGTCCTGTCACTGGTGATGAGCAAAGAGATCAGTACCTGCCCCTCTGCTTTCCCTGCATTTCCACAGAATATGCCGAGTTGGAAGGAACCCACAAGGATCATTGCGTCCGACTCCTGCGTCCGACAAGATTCACACCATGTGTCCAAGAGTATCATCGAAATGTTTCTTGAACTCTGTCAGGCTTGGTGCTGTGACCACTGCCCTGGGGAGCCTGTTGCAGTGTTCAATCTCCCTCTGGGGGAAGAATCTTTTTCTAATATCCAACCTAAACCTCCCCTGACACAACTTCAGGCCATTCCCTCGGGTCCTGTCACTGGTCACCACAGCAAAGAGATCAATGCCTGCCCCTCCTCTTCCCCTCACAAGGAAGTTGTAGACTGCAATGTCTCCCCTCAGTCTCCTCCAGGCTGAACAAACCAAGTGACCTCAGCCACTCCTCATATGGCTTCCCCTCAAGGCCCTTCACCATTTCCACCGACCTCCTTTGGACACTCTCTAATGGCTTAATATCTTTCCTATATTACCATGACCAAAACTGCACACAATATTCAAGGTGAGGCCGCCCCAGGTCAGAACAGAGAGGGACAATCACCTCCCTCGACCAGCTGGCGATGCTGTGTCTGATGTACCCCAGGATGTGGTTGGCCCTCCTGGCTGCCAGGGCACTGCTGACTCATATTCAACTTACTGTCTACCAGGACCCCCAGGTCCCTTTCTGTGGCACTGCTTTCCAGCATCTCATTCCCCAGTCTGTATGAACTTTTGGAGTTGCCCCATCCCAGGTGCAGAATCCGGCACTTGCCCTAGTTGAACTTCATATGACTGGTAATTGCCCAGTCCTCTAATTTGTCAAGGTCTCTCTGCAGGGCCTCCCTGCCTTCAAGGGAGTCAACAGCTCCTCCCAGTTTTGTGTTATCTGCAAACTTGATGGATGGGGAGTTTAGATTGTAAGGGTATAATTGCCCAGGGATTTCTTTGTTTGGGGTCCCTCTTTTGAGGTACCAGTTTGAGCTATCAGATCTTGTGATTGATCTGTGCCAATAAATCTATCTGATGGGGATGAGAACCTAGTGTCAAAAATTTCTTTAAATGCACAGTACAGAAGAGTTACCTGAAGACTGTGCAATAACTTTGTGCCAAGAGAATTGGCCTGTTAAAACCTGGTTTGCTAGCTCAGCAAAACAATGGCCATCACAAGGAACTTTTTATAAACACAAATTCGCTTTTCTGTGGCAATATCTGGAAGATGGATTCCCAGATCAAATGGGTTATTGGCATGTTTGGAACAGTTGTGACTGTATGAGAAGTCTGCTGAGGGAAATCAAACTGATGGTAATACATGCAGTTGTGGGTAATCCCAGCACTCTGTCTGGATTGTCACCAGCTTGTGTGGTCATGGGGAATCCTGGCACTCTGCCTATGACAGCACCAGTTCATGTGATTACAGGAAATCTTGGTGCTCTGCCTGCATCATCACCTTATGGGGTTACAGAAACCGCATAAACCAAAGTAGGAATCCTGGCACTTTATCTGTATTGGCACTGCCTTATGTGGATGTGAGGACTGAGACCCAAAGCTGGAGTCCTGCTGCTCTGCCTCCATCAGCAATGCCCTATGAGATCGTGGGGACTAAGCCCCAAGGCTGGAAACCCAATAGTCTGCCAGCATTGGCACTGCCCTATGAGGTTGTGGGAACTGAGGTCCAAAGTCCCAGTGCTCTGCCTGTGCCAGCACAGCCCTACCCTGTACATACTCCTTCAAAACTATCTAGTTTTCCTCCTATAGGGGTCTATCCTATGATCCTACTGTTTTACCAAATCCCGCTGCATTTCAACCAGGGATAGCAGCGGGAAGGGCACCACCTTTACTCCAACTGTATACCAGGCACCCTTGGAATCCAAGTGATTTAGCATTATGGGGGACTCAAATGCCAAGATTGAGGGAGGATGCTGAGAAATATGATCAACTGTTCTCTAATATATGCACTGGACATAACCCAAACTGGGGGGATGCTCAAATGCTTTTGAAAGAACTATTCCATTCAGATGAAAGGGAAAAAATAATTAATAAGGATGCAGAACTGGCTCAGCGGGTGGGAGGAAATAGGAACCCCGGACAGTGAATGACCCAAATTTGGATTATAATACTGTAGGGGGCAGGGCTTCTTGTCAGACAGGGCTTCAAAATCTGGTTGAAGAAATAAGATTGTGTGGGGAATGAGGGGTTAACTGGACTAAAGTACTAGAATGTAGACAAAAGATGGACGAACATCCTAGCCATTTTTCGGGCTACCTTCAGCAGGTTTTACTGAAATATGGGGGAATGACATAACAAAACTTTAATGATACACTTGTATTAGTGTCTTTGTAAACTAGGCAGCCCCTGACATCTGGAAATATTTGAAGGAGCATATGCCAGGGTGGCAGGGAGAAAGCCTGTGGAAAATTTTAAGTGTAGCAGTATTCATGTAGGATGGGAGGGAAGAAAGGCAGAGGACAGATCAAGGAATGGAGAAGAACAACATTAAAGAAACAGTGGGAAGTCTAGTGGCCATTGCTGTGAGAAAAAATTTCCAGAAGAAAGAGAGGAAGAGGGGAAGGCCAAATACATTTAAGGGACCTAGACCAGAGAACAGAAGAAGGATTGCAGGAATGGGGTGTTACTATTGCAGAAATTTAGGACATAGACTAAGAGACTGTCCAATTTATACAATTTATGGAGAACACCCCTGGATCATCAGGGACATATAGTATGTGGGGTGGAGGGTTGCAACATCGAATTTCTGGTAGATATGGGGGCCACATTGTCCCTCTTAAACTGTACTCCAAAAGGGTCAGTAACCACAGACAAAGTTTTATTACATGGAGTCACTGGGCAGAAAAAAAGTATTTGAGTAAACCCTTGTTAGTAACAATAGGAAATGAGTGTATGGGGGAGATTTGTATTAGCAGAGACTCCCCAGTGTGCTTGTTGGGGAGAGAGCTTCTGCAGGCCTTAGATAGAGAATTGCGTTTATTGCCAGAAGGAATGGATTTAATAATTATGGGACTGAGTGTGATTACTGAGAACTCCAGAAGTGAACAAAAGATACTGATGTATGGTCAGTCTTCGCGAACGAAGATTTGGGAAAGGTCATTACCCTTCGAGCCTGCGCAGTGGATTTTTTAGGTGACACGCAGTGTGCGCTGAACTGAGCCCACCCTTTAATCCTAAGGTTCATCTGCCGGGGCCGAGCGAGTTTGGACAGTGGCAGTGAGGTCCTCAGGACGTAGGTTTGTTTAGAGTGACCTTCTCTTAGATGGATGGCCTTACAGGGCTGACGAGTTCCATCTGCCCGGGGGAGAGTTTCCCTGACCGGGAATTGAACCCGGGCCGCAGCGGTGAGAGTGTGGTCTAGTGGTTAGAACAAAAGATACTAGAACTATTGAAAGTCATACCCTCAGAATTCTGGAGTAAGTCCAGTACAGATGTGGGATTGTTGGTTTCAGCACAACCCATATGTATTAAAACTAAGGGAGTGTCACTCACTGTGGGACAGGACCCTATTCCCCTGGAAACTGAGAAGAATATCTAGCAGCAGACAGACCAATACTTAGCCCAAGGGATTTTGAAGGTATGTGTGTCTCCATATAACTCCACTATATCTGTAAAGAATAGGTTAGATAAAGATGGAAACCCTGAGTACAGCTTTGTGCAGGATTTATGGGCATTTAATTAACCAACATGTAGTGACTCCTCACCCAGTGGTGCCAGATCCCTAGACTATACTTTTACAAAAACCATCTAAAGCCGAATATTTTAACAACTGCCATTTTCAGCATTCCCTTAGATAAAGAAAATCAACTTTTGTTTGCCTTCACCTGGAAAAAACAGCAACTGACTTGGACACATCTTCCCCAAGGGTTTACTGGATCCCCTACCATTTTTTCACAAATATTGGGGGATGATTTAAGGGGTATAAAATTACCAGGAGAATTGGTTCTTGAACAGTATGTAGATTTTTTTTTTTAGCAAATTGTGATGAGAATGCTTGCATATTTATGTATTGCCTTAGCAAAAAAGGAGACACTGTGCATCTCGTTCCAAACTTCAACTGTGTCAAAAGGAAGTTAAATATTTAGGCTTTATTTAGGGGAAGGGAAACAAATGCTAGATCCAGAAAGAATAGAGGCCATAATGAGCTCCCATGTCTGGTCACAAAAAGCAGGTATGAGGTTTTCTGGGAGCTGTGGGGTTCGTGGGTTAGGGGAATTGACTAAGTCTCTGACTGAGGCAACCAAGAACAAAGAGATAGAGCCTATTGCATGGGGCCCAGAGAGGGAACAAGCTTTTAAAGCAATAAAAAGAGCTTTGGCATCTGGTCCTGCTCTTGGGCTCCCAGATTATAAAAAACCTTTCAAAAGGTAATTATACCTAGATACCAGGTTCCAGAGTCAGTTGAATCAGGCAAAGGTGCTCATTTTACAGCAAATATAATTGATCAGCTGTATAAGACTTTGGGCATAGAAAGAAAACTACATACACCATATCACCCACATTCTTCAGGACAAGCAGAAAGGATGAATTGGACATTAAAGGAAAAGATAGCAAAAATACATGCAGGCACTAATCTGAAATGGTCAGAAGCTTTAAATTTGACTCTGAGACAACCCATAGGACTAATACCAGCAGAAATTTTCTTTGAGAGGTGTGAGAGACTGGATTCAAATCTCACTGGATTATTTATTGAGTCGGAACAAACTCTGTGTGTGGGGAAGGGGCCAAGCCTGCAGCCTCATGGCAGCCATGGCAGAGCGCATGGAAGTCACATGGCACAGCCTCACGGAAGCCACATGTCAGGGTGCATGGAAGCTGTCAATCAAAAGGCCTGCCTGGTAGTCCACCCACACCACACCCCCTGGAACCCCTGACCCAGCCTCTGATTAGCTGCACCACCCCTCACTCTGACCTGGAGGGCACTGAGTGGTCAGTGAGCCAGACATCCCACCTGTGACGGGTGGCCATGGTGGCCAGACCATATAAATACAGGAGCACAGAGTCTCCTCTTCTCTAGCCATCACCATGTGAAGGATTCTCAATGGTAACTATTGTTCTCTTCTTCTAGTCTCTTTCTTTATTCCTCCTCTCTTCTCTCTCTCTTTTCTCCTGTTTTTTCTCTTAATCTCTTTTCTTTCTTTACTCTTTCCTTAATTTCTTTTGGGTAGCTTAAAACCGATTGCTTGTATTTTACTAAGCTGATATGCTGGGTACTTTGGTGAAATACTTTGCAATGTTACCTCTTTTAACCTTGTGCCAAAATGCCTATTTTCCCCCTAAATTAAAAGACATCTCTTGGGAAATTGTGTTGACTTTTTCTCTTTACACGACCTCAAGGTATTAAGAACCAAAGGTTCTGCAAGAGTTCAGTAGGAACTCTTGGAGTCTTAAATAAAAGTAATACTCCCAGTAAAGCTTGAGGCTTCAGGACTGGGGTGTTACAAGAGGAACTTAGCTATACCATAGGCTTATATCCCAGCTAAGACCAGCCTGCTGGATGGACATGAATGCCTGACCCAGTATGTTATATATATGCAGAAAGGTTCAAAGAGCAGAGAAACTATGCACAGTAGTATCAGCCCAACCCACCTGAAATACAGGTACATAATATACAACTTGGGGATGAAGTGTTAATCAAAATATTCTCATAAAAATTCAAAGTAGAACCTAAATGGGAGGGGCCATAAACTGTCTTACTGTGTTCTTATTTTGCTGTTAAAGTTTTGGATAAGGAAAACTGGATACACTGTTCTCATATCAAATGAGAAGTGAATGATCAACCAGTTGGTCAATCACTGACTTTTGAGAACCTTTTGTGGTTTTGTCTTAATCATTTCCACCCTATGATAATCTTGTTAGCCTTAATTCTGTTGTGTTTGTCACTTGTAATAATGCATAAGGGCAATGGTTAAATGCCCTGAAACTTTTCTTTTTCCTTTTAAGTGTATTGGCAGGTATGCTCGATTAAAACAAAGGAAGGGCTATTGAGGAATACATTTATTGCAGGTAGATTGGTGTGCAGCTCCAGTGCAAGCTGCAGATTGAGCTCTGGGTGGCAGGAAATGGCTGGAGCCCCAGGCAAGAGGGTGTGACCTGGCACCAATCTTTTGCACAACAAAGGGCATGAGACCTGTGATGCCAGCCAGGTGACCTGCCACTCACAGACACAGCAGGAGCCAATGACTCAGCAGGAAAACCCCAGACTATCAGGCACATAGACTGTAAGGGTACAAAAGCCCAGGGATTCTTTGGTTCAGGGTCCCTTCCCGGATGCACCGAGTTCAAGCTGTATCTGTGTTACTGTGCCATGATTAAATTGCTTTAAGGATCCAGAGGTCTGAGATTCTGCTATGGAAAACCTAGTCTGACTCTGTGAGTGTGGTGTGTGTAGGGAGTCAAGTGGGGCACCCATCGGCTCACTGGAGCCACCCGCTGTAAAGGGGCTCTGGTCCCAGACAGTTAAACTCTCTGGTGGTAGGAATGTGACTGCCAGAGTGCCTCCTGAATGGTCAGACAGGAACGCTTCCTTAACAAACTAAGTGGGTTGCCTTGTCATAGAAGGAGAACAGGTCAGTCAAGTAAGACCTGCCTTTCATAAGCCCATGCTGGCTCAGCCTGATCCCCTGGTTGTCCTGTATGTGTCACATGATGGCATTCAAGATGATCTGCTCCATGACCTTCCCCAGGACTGAGGTCAGGTTGACAGGCCTGTAGTTCCCCAGATCCTCCTTCTGAACCTTCTTGTAGATGGGCATCACATTTTTCAACTTTTAGTGTCCTGGGTCCTCCACAGTTGACCAGGACTGCTGGTAAAGTGATTGAAAGTGGCTTGGTGAGCTCTTCTACCAGCTCCTTCAGTATTCTTGGGTGGATCCCATCTGGCACCATGGACTTGTGTGGGTCTAAGTGGCATAGCAGGTCTCTAACCATTTCATCCTGGATTATGGGGACTTCATTCTGCTCCCCATTTCTGTCTTCCAGCTCAAGGAGCTGGTTACCTTGATGACAACTTGTCTTGCTATTAAAGACTGAGGCAAAGAAGGCATTAAGTACCTCAGCTTTTTCCTCATCACTATATTTTTTATCACTATCTTTGACCCCACATCCAACAAAGGATGGAGATACTCCTTGGCCCTCCTTTTGTTGCTGATGCATTTGAAAAAACATTTTTTGTTGTCTTTTATGGCAGTGGCCATATAAGTTCTAGCTGAGTTTGGCCCTTCTAATTTTCTCCCTGCATAAGCTCACGACATCCTTGTAGTCTTCCCAAGTTGCCTGCCCCTTCTTCCAAAAGGTGAAACACTCTTTTTTTCCCTGAGTTCCAGCCAAAGCTCTCTATTCAGCCAGGCTGGTCTTCCCCTCTGGCTAGTCTTTTGGCACATGGGGACAGTCTGCTCCTGTGCCTTTAAGATTTCCTTCTTAAAGCAGGTCCAGCTCCTCTGCCCTTCAGGACTGCCTTCCAAGGAACTCTCTCAAGCAGTTTCCTAAACAGGCCAAAGTCTGCCCTCTGAAAGTCTAAGGTAGCACTTCTGCTGACCTCCCTCCTTACTTCTCTGAGAATTGTAAACTCTATCATTTTGTGATCACTATGCCCAAGATGGCCTCAGACCATCACATCACCCACCAGTCCTTCTCTGTTCACAAACAGCAGCTCCGGCAGGGCACCTCCCCTGGTTGGCTCACTCATACATGCACATTTCAAATTGCAGTCTGATTGTCAGCCCTCTCTATCAAGTGACCCGGAAGAAGAATGATTTCAAATGGGGCCCTGAGGAATGACAAGCCTTTGAAAAAATCAAACAGGAGGTAGTTCATGCAGTAACACTTTGACCCATCTGGACAGGGCAAGATTATTCCTGGATGTGTTCAAGTCCAGGCTGGATGGGACTCTAAGTAACCAGGTCTAGTGGAAGGTTCCCTTCCCATAGCAGGGGGATTGGAACTAGACAAACTTTAAGGTTCCTTCCAAACATTCTAGGATTCTATGATTTCAAGATGTAAAAAATGTGCTCTACACGGCAGCTGTAGAGAATGGCCCTACCTGGAGTGTAGGAGCAGCTAGACAGACAACACCAGCCACCTGGATGATAAAAGAAGAAGAAGAAAATACTAAAGAAAAAATATTGTGGTCCTGAGCGAGCCAGAGCTAAGATTAGTGCGTGTGAAAAGAATCACCAGGTCAAGCTGGAAAGCTGCTTGAGGCGTGATCGTTCTTTGTGACTGAAAGCAGTCAGGTGGGCGTGTGTGGTATGTGTGGGGATAAGAAACATCTGGCCTAGCTTGATAGCTCGGCCCCCTATTCTGTATATTATATGGGGTAATAAAGTTACGAGTTAGTTCTGCCTGGAGAAAGTCTGTCTCCACTTGGATTCATTCACTGCACTGGAGCCTCTGGCAGAAAGCAGCAGGGAAGACTCAAGGCCCTTGGCTTTTGGAGTCAGGGATACAGAGGATCTGAAGCTTGCTATACTCCAACTGAAAGAGATACTGGCAGCTTGTGAAGGGGGTTTGAGCTGCTTCAGAGGTGATTGGTACTGAAGCACAGCTCCTCCTGGCACCCTGGTTACCTGTGTTGGCTTGGATGTTCAAAAGGAGGGTCTCCTCTGCACATCATGCAACTGATGCTACATGGAGTAAGTGGGTCACACTGATCGCACAATGAGCTTGAATAGGAAACACCAGTCATCCAGGAATCTTGGAAGTGATCATGGACTGGCCAGAAGGCAAAGATTTTGGAATATCATCAGAGGAGGGGACACATGCTGAAGAGGCCACACTGTATAATAAATTAGCAGAGAGAAGTACTATGCCTTGTTTACTGATGGATCCTGCTGTATTGTGAGAAAGCATCAGAGGTAGAAAGTGGCTGTATGAAGTCCCCTACATCATGGCTAGGCTTCACGAATGAAGATTTGGGGAAGGCTCTACCCACGTTTGTTACAAGTGCGTTGGTGGCTAAAAAGGCCAATACGAGATAGGCATGTCCGGTTGTAAAAGGCACAGCAGAAAGACTCCTTAGGTGGTATATTCTGCAAGGCACGATTCTTTCTGCGTTGTCTTTTCTCCTCAAGGGTGATTCTGCGTGCTTTCTCAAAAGCATCAGCAGCGTTATAGATGGTGTGTCTCCAGACCTCCCGATTGGAGGCCAGAGTAGACCAGTTATGTTGATCAATATGGCCAAGGTTGAGATGTTGTTTCAGGAAGTCCTTGTATCTTTTCTTCGGGGCTCCTCTCTTGCGGCAGCCAGTGGCAAGTTCACCATAAAGCAAGATCTTAGGGAGGCGATCCTTCATCCTGGAGACGTGTCCTGCCCAGCGCAGCTGTGTTCTCAGCAACATGGCCTCAATACTTGTGACTGCTGCTTGTTCTAGAACAGATGTATCGGTCACATAATCTGACCAGTGGATGTTTAGGATTGTACGGAGGCAGCATTGATGGAAGCGTTCTAGGAGTCGCAGGTGGTGGCAGTAGATGACCCATGATTCAGATCCATATAAGAGAGTAGACAGCACAATGACTCTGCAGACAATGATCTTTGTACTTTTCTTCAAGTGTTTATTTCGCCAAACTCTTTTATGAAGCTTTCTGAAGGCACTATATGCCTTTGCTAACCTGTTGTCTATCTCTCCATCAATCTTACCATCCAAGGAGATGAGGCTACCTAGGTAATTAAACTGCTGAACTGATTTGAGTTCTGATTTGCCAATGGTGATATGGGGATGATGGAAGACTTCCTGAGGTGCAGGTTGATAGAGAACTTCAGTCTTCTTTAAGCTGACTTCCAGCGCAAAGAACTCAGCAGCATCTGCAAAGCAGGATGTTAAACGCTGCAGAGCTGCTTCTGTGTGGGTGACAAGGGAGGCGTCATCAGCATAAAGTAGCTCCTGGACAAGATGGTTTAAGGTCTTAGTATGGGCCTTCAGTCGCCTTAGGTTGAATAGGCTTCCATCAGTACAGTATCAAATGTAGATACCGTCCTGATCATCGAGGTCTGCAGTGGCCCTTTGGAGCATCATGCTGAAAAAGACTGTGAATAGGGTTGGTGCAAGAATGCAGCCTTGTTTCACACCATTAGTTATTTGAAAGGGGTCAGAAAGTGCATTTTGTGGGAAAGCATCAGAGGTGGAAAGTGGCCGTATGAAGTCCCCTACAACAAGTTGCGGAAACTGCAGAAGGAGAAGGTGAATGGAGTCACTTTGCAGAGGTGAAAGCTCTCCAACTGGCTCTAGATATTGCTGAATGAGAAAAATGGCCAATATTTTATCTCCATACTGATTCATGGATGGTGGCAAATGCCCTGTGGGGGTGGTTGCAGCAATGGAAGCAGAAAAACTGGCAGTGTAGGGGTAAACCCATCTGGGCTGCTGCATTGTGGCAAGATATTGCTGCTTGGCTGGAGAACCCGGCTATGAAGGTATGTCACATAGATGCTCATGTAGCCAAGAGTCGGGCCACTGAAGAGCACCAGAACAACCAGCAGGTGGATCAGGCTGCTAAGATTGAAGTGGCTCAGGTGGATTTGGATTGGCAAGTTAAGGGTGAATTATTTCTGCCTCAGTGGACCCATGACATCTCAGGCCATCAAGGAAAAAACCCAACATATACATGGGTTCATGAGGAAGGGGTGGACTTGACCATGGACACTTGCAAGGGAGGCAGGGGGAATGAGTGAGCAGCTGCATGGTACCTAGTTGCTGGCTGGGGTTAAACCATAACACGTGGCCTATGGAAAAAGACAGGCATCCAAGAGTATAAAGCCATATGTAAATTGAAATATATATTAAAAACAAACCACACAATACTGAGAAGAAATCTTGTGCTGTAAGAGACTAATTTAAAGATACTGCATAACTAAGATAAAAACATAGCCTGTAGAGCAAATCTTCAGAAAGAAAAAACTTTATCTCAGTTTCATTTGCTACCTTCAGCTGTCCTGAGGATGAGACATCAGAATTATCCAAGTAATTAATAATCAGCACAAAAATTTACACACAGGTATGAGAGTTTACAGTATTAAAAGAATGTACTTATTGTGTGATGGCAATTGTTGAATTTTTTAAACTGCATTTCAAGACAATTAAACTACAGTATAGTTCAGGAAAGGTGTCAGGCTGACATACTGGAGGATTACAGAATCAAATAAAAGCAATAAATTTTCTATGCTTTTATAAATTCATATACTTTCTTCATTGTTGAAAAAGAAGTCTAGAAGGTAAAAGGGAACTCATCATTAAGGATACACACACCCAGACATGACCCTGTGTGCATCTATGTGGAGGAACTATTCTTTAAAGGAAGAGACTGTTGAACCATCTAGAACTATTTAGTCTGTGGCATCTCTCGTGGTACAACCAACTACAGATAAAGCCTATCTAAATAATGCCTTTGAGATATGGATGTCTGTAGAAAATGAGATTAAGACACAGAATCTAAAAATATAAGCAGACTGTAACAAGGTTCTGATCATTATGAAATCTGATAAAGTTATGTGGTATCAAAACCGTGAACACTCTAAAGCTCTTTATGAAGTCTAGTAATACTGCATATGGGATCCATTAAGTGACACAAGGCTAGATCGCATGTAGCCTTACCTTAAATGAAAGCCCTCTGCATTCTGCTTAATAAAGTGCTGTATTTCTAAAATCTGCTGTTGCAGCAGTATTAAACATAAAATGCTCTTTCAGTTGGGTCATTCTTTATTCCCTTTACATGCATCATATATATATATGTATGTATCTGTGTCTGTGTGTGAAGCATACAAATAAACCCTAAAATTGACTACTTTAGGCTTCCTCTGCCAGAACTCTCAGCATAATGAAGCATAAATTTCCTTAAGATTCTTTGGCAAACTCATGCTCTATTCAAACTGAGATCCTTTCCCTCCTTCTACAGAACTGCAAACTCATTAATGGCTCTGTATTGCTTATTGAGTCATTCAAACATACACAGAGTATGCTAGATTTCTTCCTGCTATCTCCTCCTTTCTGGGTTATATAAGGACATTTTTTCATTTTTGCAAAGTTTGCTAGGTTATGCTGCTTGCAAAGGCACTGATGAATATGTGATTAGTGACAAACATGTTTGAACTTTCCTCTGTTTTGAAGGACTGACAAACTCTCAAACGGATGGCTAAAATGACCTCTTTTTAAACTGAAGACAGAGAAAAGTCATTCTGAGGGATTTTGATCTCTGAGGTGGGAAAGCAAGAATTATGATTTTTTAATTTAGAGCAGATGACTTTCCATTCTGTTTTCTTTTAATAGTTCATCATGTGAACTGGAATAAATCCTACTGTTTGCTTTGTCCTATGGATGACAGATAAAACCCAATGATTTAAATTATTTTATTATCCAAATTTCACAGATTATTCAATTTGCATTATCTTGTCACAGGTAATATGCATAGCAGTGCATTCAAAGATAAGCTACAAGGAACTGGTACCTTTTCTATACACTTCTAATAAGGGTTTGGTTGCTCATAAATCTGTCAGAAAAAACATGGGTTTAAAAGGTACATATGAGCTTGAAGAGGCAAATAAACACCTAATAAGATTTTCAAAATTACAGAGGTTTAACCATGACTTAAAATGGGGTTAACTGAATATGTAGATGCTTTTGCAAATCCTATTAGCAGCCTATTTACATACCCTGCCTGAATTGTTTATCCCAGCAAGCATACCACTTACCCTCAGCATAGGGCCATTCTGGAACACATGGGGTTCGTCACAGACTACACAGTATTCATTCAATACTGGTATCCGCTGCTCAGCAAATTCAATTGTCTGGGAACAATGAAAACGAGAAAAACAACATCTGCTTAAAAATAATTAACAGTCAGCTCATGCTCCACAGTGTTTCATAAATGGATAAGATATGACATCCTACCTGCACAAGAAAGCCACGGTCTTGTACCAAAATGCATTTTGCACCATAATTTTGCTGCAAGGAAAAAGTTCAGGGAATTTCAGTGTTGGTAAACTAATTATAAAGAATTTTTTGCGTACCATCTGTCATTTGCATAAACCAACCATTACAAATCATCAAACCTTTTACTGTTTGGTGAGAGTGGGGTAGATTTTTCTTTTTCATTCTTAAATCTGATGTATCTGTTTTGTATCTCAGCATCCCAAAACCTTTAATCTCAAATGGAAACACCAGGGCCTTCACTCCATTCTAATCAACTAGCATTTGGTAACTTCCTTTAAATTTTAACTGTGTATTATCTGTTCAGATATGGGCTATATGCTTAGGTTTGAGTGATTAATATAACTCTCAGAACAGCTGAAAATATTTTTCATTTAAATATTTGCTAAGATCTCACTTCTGTGAGCACCACGCTAACAGACCTCTGTGCTCAGATCCCACTCAGATTCTTTCTGCATTTTTATTTCAATGTACAAAATTTTAGAAGGATCTTTTATTATAGGAGTCACTAATGTACAAAATTCCCTCTGGGCTGATATTTATATCAATCAGCTCTATTTACAGCTTTTTGGGGGGTTGTTTTTGTTTATAGTCTTATTTTCTTTCATTTCTCTAATTCCAGTATGATGATGACCACAGCTGAAAAGACCAGAAGGAGAGGTGACTTGGCACCCAAACGAGCCAACAGACAGTTCCTTCCCCCACAAAGCAAATAGGGAAATGAGAAAAGACCTGTGTGATCAAGCCAATTTTGCAGCACAGAAGCTCACACTCTACCTGCAGCAAGAAAGGAGGCAGGGAAAGAAGTGGATCATTGAACTTTTCCTATTGCCAGCAGCTGTGCATTGTTGAGCTGTATTCAATGTGAGATGTAAAATCTCTGTCTTGACCTAAGCAAATTCTGAGTTTATAACTTAAATATATGTGCATGCACAGTTGCTTAAATCCTCCTTAAAAGGCTGACTCCATTGCTCTTGGCTTCCAATATATTTAATATATCCAATATATTCACTAAAATATGTCCTAAATACTGTCTTTGCATAATAAGCATAATCGTACATTTGGAAAATAATAGGAGGAAAATTAGCAGAATACAAAAATTATTACTCACAACAGTTTGTGAAGGAGATGATGAAGATGATGTTAATATCCCAATAAGCCCTGAGGTAAGAGAGACACTCCTGCCCTCTACTGTGGTGAACTCTTTCAAAGGCTTCATTCTGGATGATTTAGGGGCATTGGAATAAGTCTTGCTGAGTAATTTGTGGTTCTTCAATCCATCCAATTCTTCCATTCTAAGATTACTGGAGTAGGACCTGCTTAAAAATTTGTGGGACTTCAAGGTGCTGTTGTGTTCACATCGAGGGTCCCCAGAACATGACCTACTTAATAGCTTATGTGGCTTTAAAGTGATGCACTCCTCCTGCTTGACAACTGAAGAGCAAGAACAGTTCAACAGTTTGTGTGATTTAATAGCTATTGTCTGTTCTGCCCTAGCATCACTCAACAATGAGCATCCAAAGGTTCTGTGAGATTTTGTGGCACACACATCCTCTGCCTTAACTGTTCTTGAGTAAGTCCTTCTCAGTAGCTTGTGAGTTTTGGAGATCCCATCCTGTTCTGATTTCAGGTTTGATTTATTTTTACCACAGCCAGGTGGAGGATAGTTTGGTGACCTTAAAAATAAAGAAAGAGAAGACATAGTTGAAGAATAATCAGTCTTGTGCTAAAAAAACCCAAATAAGTCCAGATATATTTACAAATTTTAAATGCCACCTGTTTTTATGTATTTCACTAGTGATAAACACAGCTCAACATTAAAAAAATGATCAATTGTATGTAGGCCTAGTTTCCTAATAATAGACATCTTACTCCTATTTATACACAAACCCATCCATTGAAAAGATGACTAAGTACTTAAGACATGTGAGAGATATATCCTTTGTAAAGACCCCTATATCTCAAAGCAAACTATTTATTCAGATTATACTTGAAATGAAAACCACATATTTCACACAAGATTATATCATATTTTTCTTATCAAAATCTACCTTTCCTATGTAATCATCATGGCACGATCCCATTAAAGTTATTGTCTTATGGACATGACATAACAAATTCTATGTCCAGATCCAATGAGCAGTGAAACTTGCAGGCAGTAAATAAGATTTAATTCAACTGAAATGAACATTTTAAAAAAATCACAATAATCTGAGTGCTTTGTGGAAGACAATTTGATGCCCTTCTCTCCTGTTTTAGACGAACTAGCTCTGTAACACTAAAAATGAGAATGTTGAGGAACCGAAATTATTGTCATGGTTTAGGAATGGTATTCTCCAATTTAGTACTCCCACTAAAACCACACACCCTCTCCCTCCCTCCTCCAATTGGAGACACAAAAGGTAAAGATCATGGGTTGAGATAGGAACAATTTACTGGAAACAGCAATGAGATAAAATGAACAGTAATAGCAACAATGACAAAGGGTATAAGAAAAGAAACCATTCACACGAACATCCCCCCCTCATCCCCGCCCCGATGGCTCCCTCCCGCATTTTCTTGACTGGAAGGAACCCCTTTTCCCCAGAAGAGAGTCCCTTTCCCCAGCCCCCGGCAATGAGATGAGGTGGTAGAGAAAAACCTCTGTGTCCTAGCCATGTCCCCTCCCAGCTACTGCAAAAGTTAACCCTGTCCCGGCCAGAACCAGAACAATTATAAATGCAGAAATAAAGAAAAAAGTTTTTTCTGAAAGAATATTCACATGAACCGTCACATTTTAATAAGGTTCATGTTCATCTGTCCTTCCAAAGCAAGAACCAGTATGAGGTATGCTGAATCATTTTTCTACACTTTACAAGCAACCCTAAACTATGTTACCAAGTTGTGACAGTGGAAAATGCATGCGAAGGTTGCTGACTCACTGTTGCAGTCGGCTAATTACCGCCCTTGGGCTGACAGGAGGAAGGAGTGGTGCTTTAGGTGCTCTATCCCAGAGAATTGGGATAGATTGTTTGCAAAAAATAGGAACCCCTTTTTCACAATCAGTTGGAAATACCCCCTGTAAAAGAATCTTAAGTGCAAATTCAATTTCTAGTAAATATGTCCCCCGAGCTCTCAGGACTTACTGGACAGGCAAAAACACTTCTGACTGTAGATGGATAGAAAGTTGGAGATTGTACAAATGCAAAGATACAAAAATGAACCCTTTCTCAGGGATAAGGGAAATTTCGAAGTTCTGGAAAAACATAGATAATATCTCCGAAAATTTTGGAAGGCACCAAATGAGTTTTTCTGGATATGTGGAAAAAGGGCACACACTCTCCTCCCAGGAAAATGGACAGGATGTTGTACTCTGGGGTTAATACAACCTGGGTTTTTCTTGTTACCTTTAGAGAAGGAAAATGAACTGGGGGTTCTACTGTATGAAGATTTAAAATGGGAAAAAAGGACAATTGGAAGAACTCAGAGATGGGGGAAAGATAAATGACTTCCTCAAAGAATTATAGAAACATATGGCCCAGCCACATGGGCATACGATGGAAGCTGGGGTTATCAAACTCCTATTCACATGCTTAACCAGATAATACGATTGCAAACAGTAGTTGAGATAATTACTAATCAAACTGCACAGGACTTGGAGTTACTGGCCCACCAGCAAACCCAGAGTAGAGCAGCCATATACCAGAAACAGCTGGCGCTAGACTACCTCTTGACAGAGGAAGGAGGGGTGTGTGGTAAGTTTAATACTTCAGACTGTTGTTTGCAAATAGATGACAATGGAGAAGCAATAACAAATATAGCGACCAATATCTGAAAAATAGCCCATGTCCCAATACAAAAATGGAAATCGATACTAAATGAGGGGTAGTGGAGTAATTTATTCAGGAAAAGGTGGTGGAAATGGCTAGGCTTCCTTCATTTGCGTACCTTTGCTGGATTGTTATTTCTACCCTGTTTAATTCCATATTTTATAAGATTAATCCTTAGTGTAGTTCAAGGAATGCACCTGACCACCATACTGATGGATCCGAAAGACGCTACACTTAGAAACCCTGAGACGCGGAGGATCATGGTCCTATGCCCTGGCTCCGAGCAAGTAAAGAATAAGACCGAAGCACTAAAGATCCTAACTAAATGGGAACGATCTTGGAAGGACAATGGGAACATCTAATGTTTAGTTTGTAATAAGACCATGAAGAAAAAGAAAAAGGGGGGAATTGTAGGAAATTAATAAGACAGTTTTATTACAAGCAGGGGGTTCCATGGTTGCCTCGTGCTGAGATACCTGGAGGTCATTTTATTTGGGGAGTTGGGGAACCATCTTGTGGCCGAGGACTGATGGGCTGCTTACTGTTCTGCTTACAGGGTTGCTTACAGTTACTTACTGTTACTTACAGTTACAGTAAGAAGGTGGGCCAGAAAGTATGTAAGGCAGTAAGACCAGTCTGGGCTCACTGCCAAGGGACCATGCGGCCGGGGGCAGGGAAACAACTTGATAGGTTGGTTAAAACAACCAATGGACTGCAAGAAGAAGACTATATCACCTTTTAAGGAAGAGTGAGGCTTGGCATGGGAGGAGCAAGGGAGTGGTTATGTAAATCAAAGGGTCTTAAAAAGGCTCATCCCTCCCATTCAGGGTGTGCTCGGACCTGGTCATGAGTCCAGTGCACCCAGCGTGCTGTTAATAAAGTTCTTTGTTTCACTTTATTTGGCTGTCTCTGAAATTTTAATTAGAGATATTTCTCACAATTCCACCTGAACATGAGGAAGAACTTCTTTCCTGTGCTGGTGACCACGCATTGGAACAGATTGCCCAGAGAGGGTGTGGAGTCCCCCTCACTGGTGATATTCCAGAACTGTCTGGACACAATCCTGTGCCATGTGCTCTGGGATGACCCTGCTTGAGCAGGGAGGTTGGACCAGATGACCCACTGTGGTCCCTTCCAACCTGACCCATTCTGTGATTCATGTATTCAAACAATGGAGAGGGGTGGGTGCTCAGCAGCTCTAAAGATCAGTTTTTCATTAATGACCATTCTACCTTAGAAACATTAAAAATATACACAGCTGTGGAAAAAACATCTAGACAACCACAAAAATATTTATATATAAATATTTATACATATATTATGTGTATATATAGTTATTTATATATTTTTGCTATTCAAGTAACAGTCAAATGCTACCTATCTAGTAAAGATAAAAATACAAAGAAATTGAGTAATAAAAAATGAATTATTTCCAATTCCAGGTTAGTCATGACTGTTTGAGAGAACAGGGCACTGAAATACTCTGCCTTCAAATAGTCTCAGAAGTTGCAATAGTACCTAATTCACTTTTGATGCCATGCAAGGCAAGGACTGGAAATCCACAAGGTATGATTGAAACAGAGCACTTCTCTGTGGATAAAAGTCAACACTTCACCTTGCAAAGTTTGCTGTGGATTTTTAACAGGATATGTTGGTAACAGCTCAGTTTCCTTGCTATTACCTGCACAATGTAGAAAAGATGTGCAGAGGGGATTTCACCTTTTTGTCAGACTCCTTCTTATTGTGTGTACAATTAGATTTTTCTTTGCTGTTCTTCCACTGTTGTGTAACAAATGTCTGCATGATTCTGCAAAATTAAGACAGAAAAAAAGATTTTCTTATCCCAGCCAAGACATACTCACTTTAATACTAGGGTCACAGTTCACTATATAGGTCACATGATGCAATGACCTCAGATAGAATTTCTCTGTCACATATATGGACTGATGATTGGGTGTTTCAGCTCCTCAAAAATGTGGGGGGTTTTCCACATAGAACTAATTCACATGGAATTCTTATTGAGAATACAGTGTGTGTAAACAACAAGATATTTTAGTAACATTGCTTCATTTGTATGATTGCAAAAATGCTGCACTGAATTTCTTTAAACACCAAACAGCAAAAGACATTTTTTTCTTAAGGGATTCTTACTGTTGAAAGGGTCAGATATTAAAGTCTATATTCTTGTCACACATACACAAACATATGTGAAAAGATGACTCAGCAACATGTTATTAAATTGAATTGTACCATGAACAGATGAAACTGCTAATTTTTTCAACTATTCTTCCCTCTTGTCCTCAAAACTTGGATGGTCGAATTACTGTGGTACATCTTAGAGACCACCATGAAAGCATAGTCCCCTTAGGGTATGAATGATGCTAAAAAAAAGATTCTTGCTCCAGAGGTTTCACAAAGCAAAAACATTAAATTGAACTCTCCTACTGACAGTCTTTTTTTTACTTTTGTAGCTTAGTTCCTAAAAGACAATAAAGTGACAAAAACACTTGTCAGGCAGCACAAATCAAGTTCTCTCCAAAAGAATCCTTGCACAGGAGTTAAAAAGTCTCATTGAGAGAACTTTGAACTATATTTAAACAGGGAAGGGGATAAAATCAGGATCGCTGGAGATATGCCTGGGGGCGGCACACCACTGTTTGAGAGACACCGTGCTAACTAGGTCCTTCAATCTGCTGTCTTGGTAGAGGTAGGAGATGAGGATCCACGCAACAGCAAGGATGCAAGAATTGATGTGCTAGAAACTGCTGAAGTGCCTGAGAAGGCTCACTGAGGAACTGGAGCTTCTCCCCCTGAAAAGGCAGTGGGGTTGCTATCCCAACTGAAGTACGTTTACACCAATGCATGCAGCATGGCAACAAACAGGAGGAACTGGAAGCCATGGTGCAGCAGGAAAACTATGACATAGTTGTCAGCACAGAGACATGGTGGGACAAGTCACACAACAGCAGTGCTGCAATGGATGGCTATAAACTCTTCAGAAGGGATAGGCAAAAAAGGAGAGGTGGTGGGGTAGCCCTGTGTGTTAGGGACTGTCTTGATTGTCAAGAGCTTAATGATGGTGATAGTATTGAGTGCTTATGGGTAAGAATCAGGGGGAAGGCCAACAGAGCAGATATCCTGGTGGGAGTCTGTTATAGACCACCCAATCAGGATGAAGAGGCAGATGAAATATTCTATAAGCAGCTGGGAGAAGTCTCACGATCTCTGGCCCTTGTTCTTGAGGGGGACTTCAACTTACCAGATGTCTGCTGGAAATGCAGCACAGCAGAGAGGGAGAAATCTAGGAGTTTCCTGGAGTGTGTAGAAGAGAACTTCCTGACACAGCTGGTGAGTGAGCCTACCAGGAGAGGTGTCCTACTGGAGATGCTGTTTGTGAACAGAGAAGGACTGGTGGGTGATGTGATGGTCAGAGCCGTCTTGGGTACAGTGAACACAAAATTATAGAGTTTTCTGTTCTCAGAGAAGTAAGGAGGGAGGTCAGCAGAAGTGCTACCTTAGACTTTCAGAGGGCAGACTTTGGCCTGTTTAGGAAACTGCTTGAGAGAGTTCCTTGGAAGGCAGTCCTGAAGGGCAGAGGAGCTGGACCTGCTTTAAGAAGGAAATCTTAAAGGCACAGGAGCAGACTGTCCCCATGTGCCAAAAGACTAGCCAGAGGGGAAGACCAGCCTGGCTGAATAGAGAGCTTTGGCTGGAACTCAGGGAAAAAAAGAGTGTTTCACCTTTTGGAAGAAGGGGCAGGCAACTTGGGAAGACTACAAGGATGTTGTGAGCTTATGCAGGGAGAAAATTAGAAGGGCCAAACTCAGCTAGAACTTATATGGCCACTGCCATAAAAGACAACAAAAAATGTTTTTTCAAATGCATCAGCAACAAAAGGAGGGCCAAGGAGTATCTCCATCCTTTGTTGGATGTGGGGTCAAAGATAGTGATAAAAAATATAGTGATGAGGAAAAAGCTGAGGTACTTAATGCCTTCTTTGCCTCAGTCTTTAATAGCAAGACAAGTTGTCATCAAGGTAACCAGCTCCTTGAGCTGGAAGACAGAAATGGGGAGCAGAATGAAGTCCCCATAATCCAGGATGAAATGGTTAGAGACCTGCTATGCCACTTAGACCCACACAAGTCCATGGTGCCAGATGGGATCCACCCAAGAATACTGAAGGAGCTGGTAGAAGAGCTCACCAAGCCACTTTCAATCACTTTACCAGCAGTCCTGGTCAACCAGGTAGATCCCAGGTGACTGGAACTTGGCAAATGTGGCACCCATCTACAAGAAGGGTCGGAAGGAGTGATGCCTTAGAAATTTTAAGATTTGTAGCAAATATAGATTTTTAGTATGGCTGTAAAGTTTCTCACACTTTAAATAACAGTTGACAGTTACCAAACCCAGTTCTCATGATTCATATCAAATTTTCTAAATTCTTCAGGTTTTTTTAATGTTCTTCTCAAGGGAAAAGACTATAGTAAGCACATTTTGCTTAGGACATATGCACCTGGACCGAAATAATAAGATGTCATTATAGCCAAAGCAACCTTGAAGGCCCAGGAAGCTTGGAAGAGCTCCAAAGACAATGCATGCTGTGAGGAGGAGGAAGATGAGGAAGAAAGGGGTCTTGAGACCTCCAACTCAATTCTGGGGAGGAGTGCCGGGGGGCAGATCTGGGGAGGATCTGGGAGCAGATAGTTCTTGGATTGGATGGATTAGTACTATAAAATTGTAAAACCCCTGGACACGTGTGTGTGCCTATGTACTGTGTGCACTTGAAGGCCTTCATTAAAGAACTGCTCTCTATCTTATCTATACTAATATTCTTTGGAGAAATTTTTTCTTCCATTTTAGGCATCAGGAGGATCCGGAGAACTACAGGTCTGTCAACCTGACCTCAGTCCTGGGGAAGGTCATGGAGCAGATCATGAGTACTATCACATGGCACATACAGGACAACCAGGGGATCATGCCCAACCACTATGGGCTTATGAAAGGCAGGTCCTGCTTGACTGATCTGTTCTCCTTCTATGACAAGGTGACCCACCCAGTGGATGAGGGAAAAGCTGTGGATGTGTCTACATGGACTTCAGTAAAGCCTTTGACACCATTTCCCACAGCATTCTCCTGGAGAAACTGGCTGCTCATGGCTTGGATGGGTTTACTCTTTGCTGGGCAAAAAACTGCCTGGATGGTTGGGCCCAGACAGTGGTGGGGAATGTTAAAACCAGATGGCAGCTGATCACTAGTGGGGTTCCCCAGGGCTCAGTAGTGGGGGTGGTTCAGTTTAATATCTTTATTGATGATCTGGATGAGGGGATCAAGTGCACCCTCAGCAAGTTGCAGTAGACACCAAGTTGGGGGGGAGTGGGTATTTTCTTGTGATTAGAAAGGCTCTGCAGAGGGATCTGGACAGGCTGGATAGATGGGCTGTGGCCAATTGTATGAGGTTCAACAAGGCCAAGTGCCAAGTCTTGAACTTGGGTGACCAACAACCCCATGCAGTGCTACAGGCTTGGGGCAGAGTGGCTGGAAAGTGGCCCATTGGAAAAGGACCTGGAGGTGTTGGTCAATAGCAGCTGAACATGAGCCAGCATGTGCCCAGGTGGACAAGAAGACCAATGGCATCCTGGCTTGGATCAGAAATAGTGTGGCCAGCAGGACTGGGGAAGTGATTGTCCTTCTGTACTTGGCACTGGTGATGCTGCATCTCAAGTACTATGTTCAGTTTTGGGCCCCTGAATTCAGGAAGGACTTTGAGGTGCTGGAGCAGGTCTGGAGAAGGACAACAGAGCTGGGGAAAGGTCTAGAGCATAAGTGATGAGGAGCAGCTAAGGGAGCTGGAGTTGTTCAGTCTGGAGAAAAGGAGGCTCAGGGGAGACCTTATCACTCTCTACAACTCCCTGAAAAGGGATTAACAAGTGGCAGGATGAGAGGAAATGGCCTCAAGTTGCACCAGGGGAGGTTCAGGTTAGATATTAGGAAAAATTTCTTCACTGAAAGGGTTGTAAAGCATTGGAACAGGCTGCCCAGGGAAGTGGTGGAATCACTATCCCTGGAAGTGTTTAAAAGGCATGTGGATATGGCACTTGGGAAAATGGTTTAGTGGTGAACACGGTGGTGCTGGGTTGTGGGAATAAGCTGAGTCAGAGGCACCTGCATTCATCAGTTAATTAGAATCAAAAGGGAGTGTTTCAGCCTTGGAGCTGAGAAGGAGTGTGTGAATCAAAACACTGAGTTTTCAAAAAGTCCTGGGAATTCTAGTTAACTGAATGACAACACCAGGCACTGTTTACCAAAAGAACCCTAATAAAAGGGGAATGCAGAGAAAGCTCTGTGGAGAATCCTGAAAACTGAATCATGGTGTGTGTGCAGCTTCATTTCTTCAGCACCCATATTTGCCATACTGGGTTAATGGTTGGACTCAATGATCTTGGAGGTCTTTTCCAACCTTAATGATTCTATGATTCTAACTGTCAAAACTAAACTTAAAAAAGCAAAACCTTTTATTTTTTCATTTAAAGGAAAACAAGTTCAAAACACTTTGATCCCACTAACCTGACAACCTGTGAATTTTATCCCACTTGACATGGTCTTGGAACTAAAAAGTGCAATATTTACTTAAAACACTTTAAACACTTTTCCAGACTTACTTTTTTATCTGATGTCCCAGCCCAAATCTTTCCTTAGTAGAGATCTGAAATACATCCACAGTTGGCACTACAGAAAAAGGATATATCGTTGATATACAAACTTAAAACAATAATCAAGAACTCATGACCATACAAGTCATATTAAAATATTCCCACAATATTCTATCTGGACCTTTACCATAGGAAATGCCATTGAACAAATAGTGAAAGCAGACATGTCATCTTAGTCTATGAACAAATGAATACATGATTTGTAATCATCATCTAAGTGCCTGATGTATGAATTCCAGTGGCCAAGGATTACCTTGAATTTTCCTCAAGACCTGTCCTGATGTTGGTATATCCATAAAGTGTAAGGGGTGAAGGCTGGAAGTCAGCTCCTGGTATTACTAAAATCCTTTAATAGCATTTACTAGATAGAAGGGGCATGTGGATTCCAGCACTTTTTGAGAGACTCTCAGGTCCTCGAGGCAGGACAATAGCCAACACATATTACAAGCATGAATAGACTTTGTATTAAATAAGGAAGTAATGACTATAGTAAACCAAAAAGGAATGAAAACAAAAATCTGGGGCTGATTCAAATTTAATTAAAAAAGGAAAATTGGTATTTTGAAATCTATATTGTTCTAATCACTGAGAAAATCAGATTTTATTCAGAATATCAAAGTTTATCCTTTATTTTCCCATTAATAAATTAATTTTTAAAATAAAATGCAATATATATATAACCTGACTGTCCAATTTCACTTAGTAGATACCTTTCCTTTAATGTTATTTTTCAAATATAATCTCATCTTTTAATGACAAAATGATGAATTTTTCAAAAGGGACAAATGTTTTGATTAGGAGTAGCAATGTCTTTAGATTGTCAAATTTAGGACACGTGGTGGGGGAGAATATTTTCAGTATCAATCATCATACCTAGATCAACAATCTTAAAATTTGATATCTAGATTACAATTGTTGTCTAAACTCTACAGCCAGAGGACACAGGACAGTACCTCCAAAGGCTGATTCATCCTAATGTAAGACAGGTTTTTAAGGTACATGGGAGAAACTGCCCACAGGTACAATAATAAGACATTAATTAGAAGAATAACCATCTGAAATCAGGATATTAAACAGCTGCAATGCCATAGGTATACCTCTCATTGTGTTTTGGAGTATACTGCATTTCTGTTTCTTCTATCAGTGAAAAGAAAGTACTATAGGAGAAAAATATGTAGCATAAAATTATGACCTGATAGTCTCGAAACAACATAATTAAGGGGGAAGAGGAATACACAAAGAGTTTTGTTAACACAAAAGATGTTGGATCTCATTGTCCTTTGGTAAATAAATAAACACGGTTGCAACAGCAGTTGAGCTCATAAAACCAGTAGCAGTGAAGCACTTGCCTCTGGTCCTGATCTTGCCTTTCTTGGTACTCTGGCACTCCTACAATCAGTCAGCTTCAGGACAGGGAACTAAGCTACCTGTTTTAACCTTGTTAATGGTGCAGAAGATATCTTGTTACTTCTAATTTCACTAGATCATTTCATACTGCATGCTGCTCTTTGTGCTTCACCCTCTCTTATTTGCTGCACTTTTTTATTTTTTAAATTACATTTTGATAGAAATATTCTGAATACTAACACTGCTACCTGCTATGGCAAATACATATTCTAAGATCTGCATATTTACAAAAAAGATTGCATCAATCAAATACCAAAAAACCAAAGTCAAGCAAAAAAAAAAAAATTACTGATGTAATGAAATGCTTATTTGAATGAACAGAACATGGTTTATAGTTAGAATCGACAGACAACATATCCTATAAAAATAGCTCATTGGGACAGATTTTGCTAAACATATTATGATTGGAAATATCTATTGATTTTCCAGAGGCAGAATTCTCCCACAGATACAAGCCTGCACTGACAGCTTGCACTGGAAGCCTCCAAAACCGAGCAAGTTATGTTTCAAATGACACACTTAGTTCTGATTTTCCATTGTAAAAATATATCTGGAGTTGACTCTTGCATATGAATGTTTCCAAATCTTTAATCTCAGTTGATTCTTCATGAGTCTGACCATTTTTGCTCTCATGAGAAAGCTTTACTCACATAACAACCAGAGAGTAGGATGTCAACATTTAAAATTCTCATTCAAATTTAAAGATCCCCAGAGTACCCACAGTCACACAGAAATCAGAAGCTGGCACGATAATTACCATGGCCTGATTCTTCAAAGGTGCATGAAAAAGGGCATATGTCCTGCACAGATCTGTGTATGTATACCTTATTGGTGATATCTGCATCTGTGAAGATGATCCCTGATTTCCAAAATCTAGAAATCACATATAAGAAAATGTTGATCTTTATTCCTTAACCCCTAGTTCCTAGGGGAAGCAGTTGCATTTCAAAGGATATCAAGAAAAGAAGTTCCAAAACTCAACCTATGAAAGTTTAAACTAATGTCCACATCATTATTGAGGGCCTAGCCATGCAAATATATGTAAGTATAATTTCAAACTAGTAGGACTGCTCTCAGTGGTAGATTTAAGTGCATGCAGGGTCAAAGATTTGGCAGAGCATCTATCACCTAGTACATGGCTTAGATCGAGACACCATACAGTCACATGAAGAATACATCGGTGACTAACCTGGACCATTTAAGTACTGTGTAAGTGAACAGTGCAATCGCACTATTATAGGCTCTGTACGAATTACATCCCAAGCCACAGCAATCTCTTCCTAGTTCAAGATAAAAAGAAAACAACAGACACCATTATCTATCATGAGGAACTGTTGCATTTTGTCAGTCTACCTTAGGGTTGTTATAAACACTATCCATCTATTTAGCCAGTCATAGAATATCTACTCCAACTCTAAACTTGAGACATAGGACAAACTATTGCCTGCTAATATCTCTAAAAGCATTGTTAGACTGCTTCCAACTCTTGAGTATGCTCACTTAAACTGAACACAGGTTTCTATACAACACCACATCTGCAATGCAGGCAGACATTACCATCAATCAAGAGATACTACTTCAAAGCTGAGAAGTAAAGAAGCAAATAAAGATGGAAAGGAAACTCATGCCATGACACAGGACAAAGGAAATGTTTGCTCCTTCTTAAGACTGATTACAATAATTCGAGGTATGATCAGATTTTCTTAGATTTTAGAAGAGTTTGAGAACATATGTGCTGTGCTGACCTGAGAAAATGACATATCTGTGCAAAAGCTAATGATGCCCCTAAAAGCACTAATTTTAATTCTACATCTAGAGGACAGGAAGTTACTGCACAGATGAGGTGAGGAAATGTGGAGTTACTGACAGCATAACTGTTATAGGAGCCATGCTGCTAGTCGACAGCACAGTGCTACTGTGCTATCTCCTTTGTCACTGAAGCCTCTCCCTAATCAGCTGCAGATGCTGAGAAGCACACAGGAAAGCTTCAGCCAAGGTCTTCCTCCCTCCAGGACTCTGTGAAGTGTTTTCACCTAACTAGGATAGCAAAAAAAAATATTTCATTTATATCAGTTAAAACACCATTCACAAACCATAGTTGGAAGAAAATACATATGCAGTAAATAAAAGCCTACGAAACATTTTAACAATGTGATCATAAAAGGAAAAAGAAAGAAACCTTTCCACTGAGTAGCAAACAATAATGTGACAGTCACTTGTGAAGATCAAGTCTCTGAAAAAGCAAAGTCTCAGTGGTTGTCTAGTCTGATGTATAGCAGAATTAAACGGGTATTAATGTTCATTATTTAACTCTGTGATTAGATTACTTACATCAAGAAAGCTAACATCAATATGCAGATCAATATCTACATCATCAATAGTTCCATATTCCCTGAAAGAAAAGAATTACATTACATTAGAGTTCTTTAAGACACTCCTCAGCCCATAAGTACTTATAATATTTTTTAAAGGATAATCTTGTGTGTAAAGTCAGAATGGTAATAAAATACACATTTACATAGATTGGATCAATATTCCCAGTGGGTGACTGCTGCACTGAAACCTTCTTTCAGTAGATCTTGCTTAAATAGGTTATATCTTTTTTCTACTAATTCCTCAAATTTTCATTGCTGCTATGTAAAGAAAATAATAATGGTCACATGCTGCTCCTATTTACGAAAAAAAAATGCTAGTTAATTGTTACAAGTATTTTAGGCTAACAGCCAGCAACTAAGAATCATAGAATCAGAATATCCTGAGTTGGAAGGGATCCACAGGGGTCATCTAAGTCAAACTCCTGGCCCTGCACAGGACAGCCCCAAGAATCACACCATGTGCCTGAGAGTATTGTCCAAACACTTCTTCAACTCAGACAGGTTTGGTGCTATGACCACTTCACTGGGGAGCCTGTTCCAGTGCCTGACTGCCCTCTGGGTGAAGAACCTTTTCCTAATATCCAACCTAACTCCCCCCCAACACAGCTTCATGCCATTCCCTCGGGTCCTATCACTGGTCACCAGAGTGAAAAGATTGGTACCTGCCCCTCCACTTCCCCTTGTGAGGATGTTCAAGACTGCAATGAGGTCTGCCCTCAGTCTCCTCCAGGTTGAACAAGCCAAGTGACCTCAGCTGCTCCCTGTATGCATTCCCCTCAATTCGCGTGTTTGCCCTTAAAATCAAATCACTTCCACATGCATACATCCACAAAAGAAACTTTTTTAAACAGCACTTCACAAGACGTATATATAGCTGTGGTAGCCAGCATGAGAAACAAGAAGTGAAAGGCCTGAGAAAAGTCTAAATGACCTTGTGTTGTTTTCTCTAGGCTGTTGTCATAGGTTGAGATTGGCCCCCCCTGAGAAGCTGGGGGGCTCAGAGGTGATTGGGTGCCAGGACAGTGTTCCCTGGAGAGCCAATCACCATTCATGTTGTTCGCTTCTGCTCAAAATCATATATCACAGCACCGGAAACGGTTGGCAGTGCAGTCTTGGTTGTTTTGCTGTTGGTGTCTTCTGCGTGTAGGTGGACAAGGCCAGGGGGTGGTTGGGCTACCTCTCTTCCCCTCCGGGGGGGAGAGGGGAGCCCTGCGACCCCCCAACTCAGCCTTTGGCTAGAGATAGAGTCAGCATTTGGAGTGTGTGCTGTGAAGGAAGAGATTCACAGCACCTGAGGTAAGAGAAGAGAGGCAGGTTTTGCAGCCAGGCCCTCTTCCCCCTCCTTTTCTGAAGTGAAGCTGTAGAGGGGGACTTTTTCCTTTCCGTCCACTGTAAGTGGAGGAGAGGCTCAGCACTGAAGTTGAGCCAAGTGGACAGGCCGTGGAGGTAGGCCCGGTGCTTGGGAGAAGGGTCCCAGGCGAAATTGGAGACGAGCCAAGAGCTCGAGAGTTGCCTGCTGAAGCTGACCGGAGGCAGCTAAGAACTGATGTGGAGGAATGAAGATTCCAGGATGTGGACGCTTGATAAGCTACACTGCAGCAGCCTACGAACCGAGGTGAGACACCGAGAGGGAGAAATCAGCAGCAAAAGAGCAAGGACTCAAAACTATCTTCTCGGACTTCATGAGGAGAGACTGCAACAAAACAACTGCTGGAACTTGGTGAGAGGGGGAGTGTTCAGGAGCCCAGAACATTCCCACAGCAAAAGACTGTGTTACATGTCAACCTTGAAGGCTACTCCTGGACTAAAGTTAAAGGAGGGGCTTGAAAGGACTGACTGATAGTAATGTAATATATATATATAGTTGCCTTTAGTTTGTATAGTATTTATTTGTGTAAATAAATGTACATACTTCCCCCTTCCCCTACAGAAGCCTCTGGCCTGAAAGTTTCTGTCCGGTGTTAGGATAAATTGTGGGAAGGGGTGGGAGAAGTCTAAAAAATGGATTTTAGATTTCTAATGTGGCTCAAATTGCCACAACTGTGATTTACTGCCCAGAAACAAACTCAGCTATTCTGTTTGCATTCTTACCATATGTGGGTTTGAAAAGGAGTTCCTTGAAACTCCAAGGTTTGTGTGCGTGTTGTTTGTGTGAACAGGCCGGACTGAGAGAGTGATGGATGTGTGACTTGCAGCTGTGTTCTGTCTTGATTTGCTTAACCACTCCCATCTAAAAGTGAATGATATAAAAACCCTGAGTGATGGGTAATAAACTGATTTCTGTCCACTAAATCAGGAGTCCGTAATCTTCATTCCATCTATAAATGGCACCCAGACGAGGCTGAATTATAGCACTCAGTGCTCTGGGATGGAAGCTGCAGCCGAACGGGGTTGGTCATTTTGCGCACATCATCCTGTGTCAGGATCATCACCCACTGTCGTGTGTCATAGTTTGAGCTGCTCCCCCCAGGGCTGAGAGCTAGAGGTGGTTGGTCCCAGGAGAGTTTCCCCTGAGGGACCAATCACAGCTGTTCTTTTTCGCTCCTGTGAAATTAGATATTCACAACAACCAGAAGTTGTTTGCAGAGGGGTGTGGTAGTTTGGGCTAGGCCTTCCTTGGTGACCAGTTTGCAGCCAAGGAAGGGTCCAGATTTACCCAGTATTCCCTACAATTTTTACGTAAACCAGACTATAAGAAGAAAGGAGGAGAGGCCTTCGCTTGGAGGTGCAGGTTCCCTGCTGTTGAGTCTGCCGTGTTGGGGAACAAGGCCTGGTAAGACCTTGTCGACCTTGGGAGGCGGAGGTTGCCGGCGATCGTCCCGGAGCGAATCTCAGTTGTCCCAAGGAGAGTGGTGGGATATTTTCTTTGCTAACCCTTTAGTTACTAGATCTCGGGCTACTGATTGGGATATATATATATATATATTATTTTGGTTTTGTTCCTTTTCCCTTCCCCCTTCCCTTTCCCCTGTGAAATTGTATATATATATTTCAATTGTATATAACTGTAATATAGGTGTAAATATATTTATATATATCACTTTAGTTGTCTCTCTCTCGTTTCGGGTTTTCTTAGTTGTCTTTTCTCCCTCTTCTCCCTGAGGTTTTTTGGGGGGGAGGGGACTTCTTGTGGTAAGGTTTGGAGACTTGGCAGGGAGCCAACTTCAAACCATATCACATAAGTGGTGTTTCCGCCTGGTTATCTCCGGTTTGTTTTGATTTTGCCACAATTGTTATCGAACAAGTCTGGGAAGGGAACCAAGTTGGTGCAAACACTGACCATTGTTTGGGAACACTACCGGGAGAGCTGACAAGAACCTATTGTTTATATAAACATAGCTTTGGTTGGGAACAAAGGAAAAATATATAAAAATGGCCTTTTTATTCATTTTCCTGGTTATTTTGACCATTTTTATATATGCTTCTGGGTATCCAGTGAGAACTAACCCAGAAGGCATCTACCAATATCTGCCTTTCCTTAATTATGACATCAAAGGCCTAGTGACTGAGGTCCCTAGGATCAAAATTGGCCCCAATCCTTACCTAAATTGTTTGGCAACGGTTCTACTATTCCTAAAAGCCATGGAAGTACTGTTTAACATAGGAAAGGTGGTGTGGTACTGCTTTCCTTGTTGCAGGAAAGGTCGAAACTCAAAGGGATTTGCTGGAACTTTGGGAAGGGCCTTGAGAAAACCAGTCCCTGGATGGCAAGGAATCTGGGTCAACTTTGGTAAATTGGTAGGGCGCGTGACACCTCCCATTAGTTGGGACTTCACACCAGAGCAGGTGTTTGATCCTGATGAGGTGGCACGTCGTCTGGCAGAAGGATGTTTTTCTTACAAGGACCCAAATATGCAGGTTTTTGCTTTGTATTGGGACCTGGCGAGTGCCTATCGAACTGCTGTGGACTATGCTTGAAAGACTAAGGTTGAGGCGGAAACTCAAACCCTGCCACCTGAGACCAATGTCACCTCTACTACATGCACTGAAAGTGGAACCCAGACTACACCACCTGAGATACCTCTTGCCCCTGTAGTGAAAAGGAAGTCGTGGGTATCGGCGCCCGAAACTTTAAGCCTACGACCACATGGAGATCAAAACAAGTCAGAAGATATGGGAGAGGGGACTGATACTGATACCAGTGCCAAAACTCCACCTCCACGAGTAGTAAAACCCCCGAAAGCGGAAACTACAGAGTTGCGGTCAATGACCCCAGCAGAACTCTGGGACTTACAAAAAGATTACACTCGTCGACCTGGTGAGCGAATTCTATCGTGGTTGCTCCGATGCCGAGACCGTGGGACTAGAGGTCACATATTGTCAACTGCTGAAGCAGAACAACTAACATCCATCTCCAAAGACCGTGAACTTGATCACTTAATTGCAGAGGAGAGACCAGACCTCAGTCTTTGGGCGCGACTTGTCTTAAGTGCGAGACAAAGATTTCCATTTAAAGACTATTTACCGTACCCCATGAGGAAGTGGACTAAGGTAGAAGACGCCGTCCAGTACCTAAGAGAAATGGCATTGTTGGAAGTTATGTATGATGATGCTCAATACAATCCCATCGCTGATGACCCAGAGGGTGTCACTTGCACAATGTCCATGTGGAAGAAGATAATCCAGGGTGCTCCTGCATCATATGTTCATACCTTGGCAGGAATAATGCTTCCAAACACACAAGAAACGCTTGTGGGCACGCTGTGTACAGTTCTACGACATCTAGAAGAAGCAGTAGAATCTAAGAATGAGTTTTCTAGAGACTATTCTGATTCTAGTTACAGACGAAGACCTGAGAGAGACGAGCCTTACGGGTGCTCTGATTATGAGGATGACTACGGAGACCACAGGGACAGATGCTACAGAGACAGAGCAGCAGACTGGTCTCAACCACGATCTCGATCTTGGTCCCGGTCCTGCTCACGATCTCCTTCTGTCACACGCAGAAGGAGCGAAAACCCTAAGCGTAGATCTAAGCGCAGTGAACCGTGGTCCTATCTGCGCGCCCAAGGAGAAAACATGAGTAAGTGGGATGGTGAACCTACTTCCAGACTCGAGGCCATAGTGAGAGAACTAAAATGCAAGGAAACTGATAAGAAAGTCATCTACGTAGTAGATACAGATTTCTTCAAAAGAGAACTGAGATCTCCTAGACGCAGGAGGTCTGGAGTCCATTTCCAGGATGACAAGAAAGCCTCTGACAAACCTAAGCAAAGATCCGACGGTGAATGCTCTGACCAGAACCAATAGAGGGACCCTGCCTTCTGCCAGGAGAAGGAAAGGGACGAGGAAGATAACAGAGTTTACTGGACTGTGTGGGTTCGATGGCCTGGCACATCGGATCCTCAGAGATACCAAGCTTTAATAGATACCGGCGCACAGCGTACGTTAATGCCCTCAGGACATGTGAGCACAGAGACTGTTTCAATTTCTGGGGTGACAGGAGGGTCTCAAGAGCTGTCGGTGGTAGAGGTCGAAATAAACCTGACAGGAGACCAATGGGAAAAACATTCCATTGTGACGGAGTCAGAAGCCCCTTGCATTCTCGGCATGGATTACCTGAGAAGAGGATACTTCAAAGACCCGAAGGGGTACCGATGGGTTTTTGGTATAGTCGCGGTGACTGAAGAGGAATCCAAACGATTATCTGCCCTGCCCGACCTCTCAGAAGATCCTTCTGTTGTAGGATTACTGCGAGTCGAGGACCACTAAGTGCATAGGCGACAGTACCGGACTAATCGAGATGCTGTGATCCCCATCCATAAGATGATGCGCAAGTTGGAAAGCCAAGGGGTGGTTAGTAGAACACACTCCACCCTTCAATAGCTCCATTTGACCTGTACGTAAGTCCGATGGTGAATGGAGACTGACGGTGGACTATCATGACTTGAATGAAGTCACGCCACCATTGAGTGCTGCTGTACCAGACATGCTGGAACTCCAGTACGAGCTGGAGTCCAGGACAACCAAGTGGTATGTCACCATCGACATCGCCAATGCATTTTTCTCCATTCCGTTAGCAGCAGAGTGCAGGATGCAGGTTGCTTTCACGTGAAGAGATGTGCAGTACATGTGGAACCGACTGCCCCAGGGGTGGAAGTACAGTCCAACAATCTGCCATGGACTGATTCAGGCCACACTGGAGAAGGGCAAGGCCCCAAAACATATCCAGTACACTGATGACATCATTGTATGGGGGGACACAGCGGAAGAAGTTTTCGAGAAAGGAGAGGAAATCATCCAGATTCTCCTCGACGCCGGTTTTACCATCAAGAAGAACAAGGTCAAGGGACCTGCCAGAGAGATTCAATTCCTGGGGGTGAAATGGCAAGATGGACGATGCCAGATACCAACAGATGTCATCAATAAGATTGTAACCATGGCTCCGTCGACCAACAAGAAGGAGACGCAAGCTTTCCTGGGGACCATAGGCTTCTGGAGAATGCACATTCCTGAGTATAGCCAGATTGTGAGCCCTCTTCACTTTGTGACCCATAAAAAGAATACCTTTCAATGGGGTCCTGAACAGCAACAGGCATTCAAACAAATCAAGCAAGAGATTGCACATGCCGTGGCTCTTGGACCAGTTCAGACGGGACCAGACGTGAAGAATGTACTTTACACTGCAGCTGGAGATAAAGGTCCCTCCTGGAGCCTCTGGCAAAAGTTGTCTGGTGAGACACCAGGGCGACCGCTTGGTTTCTGGAGCCGAAGCTACAGGGGTTCTGAAACCAACTACACTCCTGTGGAAAAGGAAATTCTGGCAACCTACGAAGGCATACAAGCAGCCTCAGAAGTGGTTGGCACTGAAACACAGCTCCTCCTAGCACCTCAACTACCAGTCCGAAGTTGGATGTTCAAAGGGAAGGTGCCTCCTACGCATCATACCACCCATGCTATGTGGAGCAAGTGGATAACCTTGATTATGCAGCGTGTACGATTGGGAAGCTCGAATCGCCCTTGAATTCTGGAGGTTATCACAAATTGACCTGAAGGTGGGAACTTCAGACTGGCAGAAGAAGAAGAAGAACCAGTGAGCCAAACTGAAGAAGCTCCGCCATTTGATCAGCTGCCAGATGAAGAAAGGCATTATGCCCTTTTCACTGATGGTTCTTGCCATATTGTAGGAAGAAACCGGAAGTGGTAAGCAGTCGTTTGGAATCCCACATGACAAGTGGCAGAAGCTGCCGAAGGTCAAGGCGAGACGAGTCAATTTGCAGAACTCAAAACCGTCCAATTGGCCCTGGACATTGCCGAACGAGAAGGATGACCAAGGCTCTACCTCTACACCGACTCATGGATGATAGCCAATGCCCTATGGGGATGGTTAAACTGATGGAAGAAGATGAACTGGAGGTGTGGAGGAAAACCCATCTGGGCTGGTGACTTGTGGCAGGATATCGCTGCCAGAGCAAAGAGTCTGAATGTGAGAGTCCACCATGTAGATGCCCATGTGTCCAAGAAGCGAACTAATGAAGAACACGATAACAACAGAGAAGCAGACCGAGCTGCACAGATCGAAGTGTCACAAGTAGACCTAGACTGGCAACAGAAGGGAGAGTTGTTCCTAGCTCGATGGACCCATGATGCTTCCGGTCATCAGGGCCGAGATGCCACCCACAGATGGGCACGAGACCGAGGGGTGCATTTAACCATGGATATAATTTCTGAAGTCATCAATGATTGTGAGACTTGTGCCGCTATTAAACAGGCGAAAAGACTGAAGCCCCTGTGGTATGGTAGACAATGGGATAAGTATAAGTATGGAGAGGCATGGTAGGTTGATTATATCAAACTGCCACAGACCCGCCAAGGTAAGCGCTATGTGCTTACCATGGTGGAAGCAACCACCGGATGGCTAGAGACTTTTGCAGTGCCCCACGCAACAACCCGGAATACCATTCTGGGCCTTGAAAAGCAAGTCCTGTGGCAACACGGGACCCCAGAACATATTGAGTCGGACAAAGGGACTCATTTCAAAAATGACTTAGTCACCACTTGGGCGAGGGAACATGGTATCAATTGGGTGTACCACATTCCTTATCATGCACCAGTTGTTGGGAAGGATGAGAGATGTAATGGACTGTTGAAGACAACTCTAAAGGCACTAGGTGAGGGAACTTACAAGAAACTGGGATAAGAACTTAACCAAGGCCACCTGGCTAGTTAACACCAGGGGTTCTGTTAATTGAGCTGGCCCTGCACAAGCAGAATCCCTCCACATTGTTGATGGAGATAAAGTTCCAGCAATCCATTTGAGGGGAATGCTAGGGAAAGCTGTTTGGGTTACCCCTGCCTCAGACCAAGACAAACCCATTCATGGGATTGTCTTTGCTCAAGGACCGGGACATACCTGCTGGATAATGAGGAAGGACAGAGTGATCCAATGTGTGCCTCAAGGAAATTTAGCCTTGGGGAAAAACTACTTGTATGTCCTGAGTTGTGTTTTACAGGAAACCAGTCACCAGATGAGAGAGACCTGAACTAAGTTGATGCCAATATCCCGTGATGAGACAACCCAGAATGATGAAACAGCCAAAAAATCAGAACTGTAATTGTGACTGAGGAGACCAAAGATCTGGACTGAACTGAACTGATGTCAGTATTGATTTCCCAACGACGAGACAACTGTGGCGAGAGACCAACAAGGACTATATATACATGTATATGTGTATATATACGTGCGGGATGTAGGCGAACGTGAGGTATAGGTGTTACGTAAAAATAGTACGGAATAAGGGGTGGAGAATGTGGTAGTTTGGGCTAGACCTTCCTTGGTGACCAGTTTGTAGCCAAGGAAGGGTCCAGATTTACCCAGTATTCCCTACGATTTTTACGTAAGCCAGACTATAAGAAGAAAGGAGGAGAGACCTTCGCTCTCTATCCTTCCGGCGACTTGGAGGTGCAGGTTCCCTGCTGTTGAGTCTGTCGTGTTGGGGAGCGAGGCCTGGTAAGGTCTTGTCAGCCTTGGGAGGCGGAGGTTGCGGGCGATCGTTCCAGAGCGACTCTCGGTTGTCCCAAGGAGAGTGGTGGGATATTTTCTTTGCTAACTCTTTAGTTACTAGATCTCGGGCTACTGATTGGGATATATATATATATATAAATTATTTTGGTTTTGTTCCTTTTCCCTTCCCCCTTCCCTTTCCCCTGTGAAATTGTATATATATATTTCAATTGTATATAACTGTAATATAGGTGTAAATATATTTATATATATCACTTTAACTGTCTCTCTCTCGTTTCGGGTTTTCTTAGTTGTCTTTTCTCCCTCTTCTCCCTGAGGTTTTTTGGGGGGGAGGGGACTTCTTGTGGTAAGGTTTGGAGACTTGGCAGGGAGCCAGCTTCAAAACATATCAGGGGGTGTGTGTGAGAGTGTGTGAGAGAGAGAGAAACTGAGGGGTGGACAGGGGCCCCCTGAACCCGGAGGGGCCCCTGTACCCCCACGACCCTGGCTCGACCAGGACTGGAGGCAGTGTGTAGGAGTGTGTGTGTGTTGTGTGGGAGAGACTCACAACCATGAGGTGAGAGGGGGGAGGCCTCTGGCCCCTTACAGGAGCCAGACCCTCTTCCCCCCCTCCCTCCCCAGCTCGGCTGTGGGGCTTGGGACAGTTTATAACTGGACAAAGTACCCTGTGGCCAAGGCGAGTGGGCTCTTTTTCTTCCCCCACTGCCCAGGGAGGAAGTGGTGGGAACTCAAGGCAGGCAAGGCATTGGAGCCGAGCCAAGAGTGGTCCGGCTGCCCAGAGAAGCAGTTGCGATTCGTTGCCAAAGCTGGAAAAACTCCAGGCAGAAATGGGAGATGGGCTAGAGGGCTCGGAGGTGCCGACATGGGTTTGGACGTGGGCTACCAAAACTAAAAGCTGCAGCAGCTAAGGAAGAGGGCCAAACCAGTAGGTTTTTCTGGGTAAGGACTTTTTGGTGAAAACTATTTGGGGTAAAGGACTGAGCAGAGACCCAGAGTTTGCAACCTGGAGAGTGAGAATGGAACATCTTACTCACTGGGAGGAATCCTTCACAAAACCAGGGAGAAAGGACTCAGAGCTGACTCCCTGGACCTTTCATGATGAAGATACTGATGACGCAAGTTGTTTCCCTTGCAGCTCAGGTTGAGACCTCAGTATGGAGTTGAGGGTTGGTGAGGGTACACGAGAACCCCTTTTCCCTCATACTCTAATGAGAGAGAGACTTTTTCACTATCCCCATGAAGACTTCTCCTGAACTGACGTGGGAGGGTCCAAGGGGTGGTAGAAGCAGTGTTAATATTGAGTATATAATTGTTTTTTAGGGTCAGCTTGGAGAGTTGAGGCATATATACTAAAGAGGACAACATATTGCTTGTTGTGTAATGGACGCCAAAAAAGATAAATTTTACACTGACCTGCGCGGTCTTACCCAAAAGATTCCTGCAGATGATAAGATCGTTATCCTTGGTGATTTCAACGCCAGAGTAGGAAAGAACTTTCAAACCTGGAAAGGAGTATTAGGCAAGCACGGTGTTGGAAACTTGTGGGGTGAAGTCACAACCCCACAACTGAAGTTTGAGGGTTTTGGAATGTTATAAAGTGTTTGGTCGTTTTCCATGGGAGCGGTGGAGCTAATTAGATAGTTCCCATGGACACAACCTTGAGCTGTGTGGCTGAAGTGCAGGTGCAGCATTCCTCAGTGTTTTTGTGGGAATATGTTTGTGTTGTGTGTGTGGGAAAGTAGAAGTGGGAGAACTTAATAAAAAGCTGCCTGCTGTGCTGAGCAGGCAGACATCTCTGGCTTTTCATCCTAGTGTGTGTCTCTTCATCCTAGTGTGTGTGTGTCACGTCTTTCTTCCCCCACAGGACCAAGACCTCTGACAGATACCCAGCGACAGTTGGTGCCCCGTGTGAGGACCAGAAGAAAAGAAAAAAGACTGTCAAGTATTGTCTGGGTCATAGGGGTATCGCGACCGGAGGCAGGTGAGCTGCGGGGCGAGGCGCAGCGAGGTCTTGGTGCTCAGGAGCTGTTAAAGCAGCGGGGCGCTGCAAGACCCGGGTTCGATTGTTCTCTACACCTGCATGCAAGTGTTTCTGCCACACTTGGAAGGCACAAGTTACCTGGAGAGCCTGGGTGCATCTGGCACTTGGTAAGGGGCAGGTGAGCTCCTGGTAACTTTTTCCTAGTCACCATGGGGGCAGACCATGTGTGCAAATGACAGGCGTGTGTTTATCGCCTGGAAAGCTTTGTTACGGTGTTTTGGTGTTAGACCGACGAAGATAAGTTATGTCGCTTGTTAGTTTTGTGTCTTCGGTCTGAGAGAAAGGTTGCTTTGCCTGGGAGGACATTAGAGTATAAAGAAGAGGGGCCGGGCGGAGCCGAAGGGAGCCAAAGCGGGACCGAAGGTCGAGGAGCGGGGCCGGGGGTAACCGGGAGACCCTGCCAAGATGGATGCGCTGCTAGCGACTCGGCAGTACGTGTCCAAGATGATCAAGGACAGCTACGGCATGAATGTGCTGCTGATGGACCGGGACACGATCGTATGAACGTAGTGATTCATTTTCACCTTAAGGAGCTTTCTACGTCTCCTCCGAACGGTGCTGTGCCTGTGTACCCAGCGCCGGGTGCCTGTGCAACAGTGTTGGGTCCGCCCGCTGCGGGCGCCTGCGGAGTGGCGCCGGGTCCGCCTTCGGCACTGCTGAGTCCATCTGTGCCTGCACGGGCGGCAGCAGCGGCTCTGTGCGTGATTGCGGTGCTGTGCCCGGCCCCAGCAGCAGCGGACGGCGAGGGAGTCTGTTTTCCCTCGCGTTGCCGACAACCATGGTCCCGAGTGGTGTTGCGGGGGGGTAGCGGGCTGGTAGTGGCGGCCGCGGTGTCAGGCAGTGCAGGGGGGGGGCTGTCTGTGTTCTCCCCTGTTTTACACCCTCCAACCCCCCTCGCCCCCCCCCCTCCCCGGAACGTGTCCATCTGCAACTGTTCCTTCCCTCCTATGTGTCGTTCTTTCTCAGCGGACCATGTAGCTAGCTTGCGACATGAGGAGAGCAAGGGCAATTTGACTTCTCTTCCTGATTTTTCTCCGAATGAACCCAACCTCTATTCCCCCTCCTCCCCCTCCCTCCCTCCCTCTCCCTCGTCCTCCGACAAATGCTAGTGAAAGTTCCCTTAAGGAAGCAACACTTGCTTCCAGGGGGACCGAGTGCTCAAAAGAAACAGGAGACGCAGGGGGGGCAGAGGGTGGGAAGAGGTGAAGAAGGGAAGGCAAAATGCAGGAGTGGTTCTGTTGCCGTTATGACAAATAGAGTGTCCTTGCTCTATGAAAAAGGTCGAAAATTTCCAAGGTAATATCCCGTCTGTTCCCGTCATATTTGTCTTTTGCATGGAGAGTTGTACAAGATTTACAAGTTAATATTAACAAATATGCCTTAAATTCCCTTTAAGTTATGAGACTGATGAGAACTACACAGCCAATAACAACTTATGATGTGTGTGTGAATGATGGATGACTGAGGTGGCCACCTATGTATGATTGGAAAAAGATTGTGTGAAAGAGAAAAACTACATGAATGTGTAACTGTGTAAACTTACAAATACTTTCTGCCGGTGTCAAGATTTTACAGGGATGTGTAACATGATTCTGTTGAACCATAGTGACTCCTTATTCATGGTATATGAATTCTTCAGGTTCCCACCATGAGTAATTCCACTCTTATGAAAACTGGTGAGGTTTTAGATATTTCAAGACTAGCTCTGTCTGGCTAGCCATATGATCAGGACTGAAGTTAAATAAGAGATTCTTACACAAATTTGGTGTTCTATTTCAGCCTTGTTTCAGAGGCTTATAGAGGTTAAATCTCAGGTGGAACCTTTCCCCCGGTGCTGTTCCTTTTTCATGTGTCATGCTGTCCATGGGCTGTAGCTGTGTGGGCTGTGCAGGAGGCAGGGTCGTTTGAACTTTTCTGTGTTTTCCAGGGTTTAAATCAAGGGTTGTCAATGTTGCTGCCCTGCTTGATCAGCCTGTTGTGGGGGGGGCCTGCAGACTGTCAGGGCCATCCTGTGTCCTTTCTCAGAATCATCGACAGCGCTACAGATAGTGTGTCTCTAGGCCTCCTGATTGGAGACCAGAGTACACCAGTTATGTTGATCAGTGTGACCAGGGCTGCGATGTCGTTTCAGGGAGTCCTTGTGTCTTCTCTTCAGGACTCCTTTCATGCGGCAGTTGGTGGCAATATTCATAGTAAAACAGCTAGTCCTTCATCCTTGGGACGTGCCCTGCCTATGGCAGCTGTGTTTTCAGAAAAATGCTTGTCAGTCCTCAATGCTTGTGACTGCTGCTTGTTCTGTACCAGACGTATTGATCACATAATCTGACTGGTGGATGTTTAGCATTGTACGAAGGCAGCGTGGGTTAAGTGTCTTGTTAATCAGCCATTCTAGTGGCACAATTGCGGGATTTTGGGATTTTTTGTTCATGTTGCAGTCATTGATGCTAACTATACGAGGCAGATTTGTGCTATGGTCTCCACACCTTATCCTTCAGTGACAATTCCTAAAGGGACACGAATAGCTCAATTTGTATCTTTTCTGAGTTGTGTTCCCCAAGCAGAGCCTCGTGAGCGTCGGGATGAAGGATTTGGTTCTACTGATGCACCAAGTCTTTTGGTCAGTGCCGATCTCTGCACAACGTCCACAGCTGACCTGCACTCTCTACGATATTTGAAGCTTGCTGTCAGTTGTCCAGGTGGACGAACTTCTGCATTCGGGACCTGATGTAACTATCATTGCACGGACATCCTGGCCGACCTCCTGACCTGTGGTCACGCCAGGGGTTTGGATTGTGAGACTAGGAGGTACTGCTCAGAATTTTCTTTTACAACGTACAGATCCTGTGTGACTTCAGCAGTGGTTCATACCTACAGAACAGCTGTTGACTCTGCAACAGCTTGTTAAAGAGTAACTTGATGCTGATCACATTGAACCATCTCAGAATCCTTTAATCACCCCTGTCTTTGTGATAAAGAAAAAATCTGTGAAATGAAGACTGTTGCATGGTCTCAGACGGGTTGCTTTTTCACAATCCAGTTAGACCCCAGTTATAGAGAAAAAATTGCATTTTCAGTTCCATCTATTAATCGTGCAGAACCCTACCAGTGATATATATATAGAAAACCCTCTCCCAGGAAATGAAAATGTTCCTATAATTTGTCAGTGGTTTATGATTCCAACATTATCGCCTGTAATTTTCTGACTGTCTTTTGTTGTCATTATATAGGTAATATTTCTGCTGGCTGTAGTGTTGGAAGCTGAAACAAGAAAGAGTCTACAATCCTTTGGTCTAGTAGTTGCTCCTGAGAAGGTGCAGCGAGAGGAACCCTGGAAGTATTTAGGGTTCAAAATTACACAGAAAACAGTCATTCCTCAGCCAGTTCAATTGGATATTGATGTCAAAACTCTTACTGACATACAAAAGCTATTAGGGTCTTTGAATTGGATTAGGTCCTATTTGGAATTGCCAAACACCCAGCTGGCACCTCTATTTGACCTGCTCAAACATTCTGACAATCCTCAGGAACCAAGGGAACTGACTAAAAGAGCAGTTCAAACCATCCAGTAAGTAGAGTAGGTTTTACATTCTAAATTTGTTTCACAAATTGATCATTGTTAAATTGTCTAATTTTTTATTTTTGCAGATCACAGTGTTCCTTTTGGGGCATTGGTACAGTGGTTTGACCATTGATCTGATCTACTGCACATCATAGAGTGGCTATTTTTTGCCTTATCGGGCTCAAAAAACTGCTCCTGGATTGTTTGAACTCATAGCTCAAATCATCATTGAGGCTAGAAAAAGGTGTGTAGAGTGTTCTGGCAGAAATCCAATGTGCATTGTTGTACCTGTACAATCTCGTTACTTTGAGTGGTACCTTGGAAACAAATGTGAATTGCAAGCTACTTTAGCTGGGTTCCACAGCCAAATTTCTTATCATTTACCTTCACTTTCCCTTCTTAAGTTGTTTTTTTTTTTTAGGGAAATTCCAATTGGACAAAAACACTACGCAGCGCAGAGCCCCCTGATGGCCTTACAGTCTTTGCGGACAGCTCGAGGGAGACAAGTGAAGTTGCGGTAGCATGGAAAGCAGAATGTGGATGGCAACATCAAATTGTTCATCAAGAGGGTTCTCTTCAAATTGTGGAATGTCGAGCTGTAACTCTTGCTTTTCAGTTATTTCCTAATCTGTCTTCAAATGTTATTACTGATTCTGCATATGTTGTTAATTTATTACAGCAGCTCTATCAGACGGTGTTGTGTTGTCCATCTCCAGGTCTTATTTTTCAAGTTTTGTTCGAACTCTAGAGAACTTTTTTGCAGAGACCTGTTCCTTATTTTGTGCTACATGTTTGTAGTCATACCTCTTTGCCAGGTTTCTTCACAGAGGGTAATACTCGAGCAGATGCTCTTGTTTCTGCTTTCGCTTTGATACTTGTTCCTAATGTTCACCAGCAAGTTGTCTTGTCTCATTAGTTTTTTTTATTATCAAGGTGCAGAAGCTTTCAGACGTCGATTTGGCTTGACTCATTCTATTGCTTGCTTAATTGTTACCTCCTGTCCAGACTGTCATGATGCCTATACTCTTGTCCAGATTGTCATAATGCCTATACTCCTGTCTATTTTGGTACTAACCCTTGAGGCCTTAAGGCCTTACAGATGTGGCAATCGGATGACACTCATGTCAATGAATTTGGTAATTTAAAGCATGTCCATGTGTCCACTGACATGTTTTCCCATGTGGTGGTTGCTAATGCACATACTAGACAAAAAAGCCGTGATGTCATTAAACATCTCCGTTGTGCTTTTGCTACATCTGGAGCACCCGCTCAAGTGCAGATGAACAATAAACTGTCTTATGTCTGTAAATCTGTCCAAATTTTCTTTGCTTTGTAGAGGGTCACTCATGTTACAACTATTTCACATTCTTCTACAGGACACGTTATTGTGGAGAGAGTATATGGTGCCCTGAAGCAATTGTTTCAAGAACAGAAAGGGGGAATGAGGGGATAACCTCCTCAGTCTCTAGGCTAGACAAAACTCTGTATGTCTCAAACCATTTGACCTTCTCTGACGATTGTCTTTATTTACCTTCTTTTAGAGTTTCAGGAAAGATATGTTGTGCTTGGCAAAAAACCTCCTCCAAACTGATAATCTTGTGATCCCTGTGAGAGCTGAGGACAGAGCACAGCATGCACATGCAGAACTTGTCTCTGGTCAATGGTCTGATCCACATGACTTGATAACTTGGGGAAAGGGATATGTTTGTCTCTACAGATAATAGTCCTTGCTGAATACCTGCACGGTATGTACGTCCTACTGTTGGTCCTGGAAGTCGTCAGTGCAGTTCCTGACCTGTCAAAGTTCACTACATGGCATAGTCGGAACGTCTGGGTGACTCTAATGAAGGAACTGAATCACACAACCTTTTGTGCATCACTGGCGTATCCAGAGCAGCCATTTCACACCTGTCTTGTTGGTGTTCCTCTGGGTGACACAGAAGCATCTCTCCTGGTGCAGGATGTTGTCCGACGGCGTGACTTATTAAAACGGGACTGTCATACTGTGTGCGGGTGTCTTGATCATGTTGATGACTGGGATGATGTGTTGTCTGTTAACACTCCACTTCAAAAGTTAGGTATTTTAGAGTCACTGTTTGTAAAAGACTGTGTGTATTTTAATCATCGTGTAGGTTATGACATAGAACGAGCACGTGGTGAGTCTATGGTACGGGATGTGTTCCCTGAATTGTCTTTCTATAGAAATAGTTCCTTCTGGTGTACTCCAGCCGTGAGTGCACCTTGTTGACTCTCTGTGGGAGTGTTTCTTCTGTGTGAAGATGGATTCTAGCCAGGAATCCCTGCACAGTCAATAGGGGGGCCTTGTACATCTAAAAAGTTGGTGGTTGTAGTTGTGTTGCTGATGCTGCCTTGTCTAGTGTTGTTCCTGCAAAGGGCCCTGCAGGATACGATACGGGCAGTCTCTGTTGCTCAACTACAGACTAGGGGGGAATTGTGGGGTGAAGTCACAGCCCCACAACTGAAGTTTGAGGATTTTGGAATGTTACAAAGTGTTGGGTCATTTTCCATGGGAGCAGTGGAGCTAATTAGATAGTTCCCATGGACACAGCCTTGAACTGTGTGGCTGAAGTGCAGGTGCAACATTCCTCGGTGGTTTTGTGGGAATATGTTTGTGTTGTGTGTGTGGGAAAGCAGAAGTGGGAGAACTTAATAAAAAGTTGCCTGCTGTGCTGAGCAGACAGACATCTCTCTGGCTTCATCCTAGTGTGTGTGTGTCGCGTGTCTTTCTTCCCCCACAGGACCAAGGCCTCCGACAGATACCCAGCGACAGAAACTGCAACGATAATGGTCTCCTGCTAGAATTCTGTGCAGAGCAACAGCTCACCATCACGAATACTATCTTTCAGTAGAAAGATTGAAGACAAACAGGATGCACCCTAGATCTAAGCATTGGCACCTCATTGATTATGTCTTGGTGCGATGGAGAGATGTCTGCGATGTCCACCATACCCGCGTGATGCCTACTGCAGAATGCCAAACAGACTTGTGCGCTGCAAACTCAACTTCAATCTTAAATTCAAACTTAAAAGGGGCAGTATCCCAAGGAGGAGACTCCAAGTTAACAATCTCCAATCAGCCACAGTGAGAGACAGATTCCAGGCAAATCTTCAAACTAGACTCGAAAACCATTCCATAGATTCTATAGATGCCCCTCCTGAAACACTTTGGCACCATATTAAAAACAGCATCCTGCAGTCCTCTGAAGAGTCCTTAGGGTTCTCCTTCAAGAAGAAAAAGGGCTGGTTTGATGAAAACAATCAAGAGATCCAGGAATTGTTGAGGAAGAAGAGAACTACTCACCAAGCACACCTTGCACTGCCATCCTGTCACGTAAGAAAAGCAACCTTTCGTCTTGCATGCAGCAAGCTCCAACAGAAACTCTGTGACATACAGAACCAGTGGTGGATCGATCTAGCTGTAAAAACTCAATTATGCGCAGATACGGGTGATCACAGAGGATTCTATGAGGCCCTGAAAACAGCGTACGGGCATACATACCAGGTCCAAAACCGTCTACTCAGCGCAGATGGTCAAACGCTTCTGACAGATAAAACCTCCATTCTGAATCGATGGTCTGAACACTTTCAGACTCTTTACAGTACCAACCGTATGGTCCAAGACTCAACAATTCAGTCTATCACACAACAACCGGTCAAGTACGAATTGGATACTGCCCCCACTTTGGAAGAAACTCTTAAGACCATATGGCAGGTGAAAACTGGCAAGGCAGTTGGGGTTGATGGAATTCCACCTGAAGTCTGGAAACATGAGGACCATGCACTCCATGCTAAATTTCACGAATTTTTGGTGCACTGTTGGGAACTAGGTGAACTACTTTCAGACCTTCGTGATGCAGTCATCATCACTTTGTATAAGAAGAAAGGAATTAAATCAGATTGCTCAAATTACCGTGGTATTACTCTACTCTCAATTGCTGGTAAAATCCTGGCAAGAATACTTTTGAACAGACTAATACCCGCTATAGCAGAAGGAATTCTTCCAGAAAGTCAGTGTGGTTTCAGAGCCAACAGGAGTACCACAGACATGGTATTTGTTCCCAGACAACTGCAAGAGAAGTGTAGGGAACAGAAAAAAGGTCTCTATGTAACCTTTGTTGACCTCACCAAGGCTTTCGACACTGTGAACAGAAAAGGTCTGTGGCAGATTTTGGAACGTTTCGAATGTCCCCCCAAGTTCCTTAAAATGATCATCTCACTCCATGAGGATCAGCACGACCAAGTCAGATATGACGATGCACTTTCTGAACCCTTTCTAATAACTAACGGTGTGAAACAAGGCTTTGTTCTTGCACCAACCCTATTCACAGTCTTTTTCATCATGATGCTCCAAAGGGCCACGTCAGACCTCGATGATCAGGACGGTATCTACATTCGATACCATACTGATGGAAACCTATTCAACCTAAGGTGACTGAAGGCCCACACCAAGACCTTAAACCATCTTGTCCGGGAGCTGCTCTATGCTGATGACGCCGCCCTTGTTGCCCACACAGAATCAACTCTGCAACGTTTAACATCCTGCCTTGCTGAGACTGCTGAGCTCTTTGGGCTGGAAGTCACCTTGAAGAACACCGAAGTTCTCCATCAACCTGCACCTCAGGAAGTCTTCCATCATCCTCATATCACCATTGGCGAATCAGAGCTCAAATCAGTCCAACAGTTTAATTACCTAGGCATCCTCATCTGCTCGGACAGTAAGATTGACGGAGAGATAGACAACAGGTTAGTAAAGGCATTTAGAGCTTTTGGAAAACTCCATAAAAGAGTATGGCATAATAAACACTTGAAGAAAAGCACCAAGATCAGTGTTTACAGAACCATAGTACTGTCTACTCTTTTATATGGATCGGAATCATGGGTCATCTGCCGCCACCACCTGCCACTCCTAGAATGCTTCCATCAACGGTGTCTCCATACAATCCTAAACATCCACTGGTCAGATTATGTGACTAATACATCTGTTCTAGAACAAACAGCAATCACAAGTATTGAGACCATGTTGATGAGAACACATCTGTGTTGGGCAGGACATGTCTCAAGGATGAAGGACCACCGCCTCCCTAAGATCATGCTTTATGGTGAAATTGCCACTGACTGCCGCAAGAGAGGAGCCCCGAAGAAAAGATACAAGGACTCCCTGAAACAACATCTCAACCTCGGTCAGATTGATCAACATAACTGGTCTACTCTGACCTCCAATCGGGAGGTCTGGAGACACACCATCTATAACGCTGCTGCTTCCTTTGAGAATGCACGCAGGATCACTCTCAAGGAGAAAAGGCAAAAAGAAAGAATCGTGTCTTGCAGAATACACCACCTAAGGAGTCTTTCTGCTGTGCCTTTTGCAATCGGATATGTCTATCTCGTATTGACCTCATTAACCACCAACGTGTTTGCAACAAATGTGGATAGAACCTTCCTAAATCTTCATTCGAGAAACCTAGCCATGATGACTGTTAGTCTAATTATAGTAGAATTGAAAGCATATATTGCTTTTGCTACACTGATTGCTTTAAAGTTTGCAATATTTATATTTGTAAATGTTCGGACCCAGCAGTTTAACAGCAGTTCGTAAATACTGTTTGGAATATCTGTGTCTCTTTGACTACTGCAACTTGTGAAAGGGATTCCTCCCGAAGGAATCGTTTGGTGGGAAATCCACACAGGATTTCATGTGATTGTGAGATCAGATTTATGTGCCTTATGCCTCTAAAATGCTTTCTCATCCAGTGTCATCTAGGAGTATGTGAATGCTGAGTTTCACAGAAGAAAAGTCCTGTGTTAGGATGGAAAGGGGGGTGAGAAGGTGGCTGCAGCACTGCAACAGCACTGGTTCTGTGGACCCTCCCATGGGACCCTGAGACCTGACTCACATCTTTCCTGCAATCTTTGAGACAAACTGGTAACATTGTTGGTGGGATGATTTGTTTAGATCGGTTAAATGGTTTGCTTAGATTACTTCCTAGTTTTATTGTAATACAGCTGCTTTGTTGGTGTTCACATATACATGAGTGCACCTAATCCAATATCTGAGGATGCTTTTATCCATGTAGGCAAGAGGTACCTGCACTACCACTTCATGAGGTAAAGATGATCAACTGCAGTCTGGGGCAGACTGTAACAGGATGACCTGTCCCCTGATAAGGCCTGGAATCTGTCCGGAGAGTGCAAACTCTCTGTGGTGAGCTACTGAAACCAAGAAAGGGTTTTTAGATACTGGAATCCTGCTCTGAGAAGGAGTACATAGGTCTCACCCTAAGAAATGTTATGTTAAGAGTGGCAGAGACAGAGAACAAATATTAAAAGATTAGCCAAGGGAGAAGTGGTACCATGCTCTGAAAGTCCTGTCTGCGTTTGGTATGATACCTTAAACCCCTAATGGTTTTTTTATTTTTCTAATATTGGTAAGCCTTGTAAGTTTTATAGGTAGACTCTAAAAGCAACATCCCTTGTCCCTTGTCCCTTTCCCTTTCCCTCTAGCACCCTTAGTTTACACATTCCTTAACCCTCTTACCCCATTCTATGCTCCCTATATCAGTCCTACCCCTGAATCTAGCAGAAATGTTTAGTCTTTTGTCAAGGCAAGGCCTAGATTGTTGGCAGAACAGCATATCAGGACCTAAACCACAGAACGCGGTCAAGAATTAGGTAACTATGTACCCTTTGTGCTCTGATGATGGTGAAGGTGATGAAGTAGGTGGTCCCGAAATGCACCCCAGACCCATTTTCAGGGGGTGGACCCGGGGCGGTCCAGAGTAAAGGCCACAGGGTGGACACATCTGGGATTGGATGGATGGTATTATAAAATGTAACCTCTCGGGCACAGGGGTGCGCGTCTTGTAACATCTTTAGCCTTGGCAAAATAAACCCTTTCTTATCTCACCCCTAATTAACTGCTCCGGGAGATTTTTCAGCACCTAAATCCCACGGCAACAGTTGGTGACCTGTACGTTGGGGAGACCTGGACCGGGACTTCTTCAGACTGGAAACTTTCATCGTGCAGGAATTCCTCATCGAACCGGCTTTTATCTGAGATAATTCCTGCCCCGGTCTGAGAAGCCCAACTCCACAGAACCCACGGAAGCAAGCATGGAGCATAGAGGTGAGATAAGAAAAGAGTGAATAAGGAAAAGGTACCTAGTAGTTAGCAACTGCGGGAAAAGTTTGTGTTCCGGGAGATAGGGAACACGGGTTACTGGAAAGTTAACTGAAAGACTTGGACCCTCTATAGTCGCGAAATGTCGCTTTCCAGGAGGCGAACGGGTGGTTCGCCATCGCAGGTCAGGACGGGTTTCAACCTAGGGCTGTTTGGTTTTGGAAGGGACGCCTTCCGGTGCTCTGATGCTGTGGAGGAGCTGGTGGGGCTCTGGAACCATATTTGGCTAGCTGGTAATTAAGTAGCTGAGAGGTTACAGAACCAACTTGGTAACCATAAGGTAACAGGTTCAAATCCCAGTGTGAGACTGTGGTTTGGTTTTGTATTTTGTAATCATGGGTTCTGTGGATTCAAAATTTAAGATCCCTGAAGAATCCCCCCTAAGTCTGGTTTTAAAACATTGGAAGACTTTAACTGGTTCTGAGACAACTTTAAAGAAGGAAGAACTGTGTAGGCTGTCTGTAGATGCCTGGTCGTTGTTTGGCCAAATGAGAGGAGTAGCATGGCAGGAATTTGGTCCATTTGAACTGAACACAGTGTTTCAATTAACCTCGCTTTTACATGTAGAACAGAGGTGGCGGGAAATTCGATACACAGAGTTGTTTTTGTTCCTGTTAACACGTCCTGGATTGGGGGTGGAAGATAAGAGAAACGAAAACTCAGAAAGGGCAGGAAAATCAGAAGTAGAGTTAGAAAAAGAGGGAAAAGATCGAGTTAAAACTACCCCCGTCTCACGAGTTTTATTTAAAAACACGGGGAATGGTGATTTAAATGTGTTAATATCACCCGATGGGAGAGGAAACAACCCTGGAGCTGCAGGAGGAACGACCCCGGGGACCAGCCCCTGTTGAGCAGGAAGGAACCATTGAAGGATCCCCTGGTGTGGATATGGCTGCACCGGGAGGGATTAGGCAAATTAAGGCCTCTGGAGAAGTTAGCTCGGGTCCAGTGGGAGAGAGTCCTGTCGGTTTAGTTGGAGTACGAACAGAGATGCAGATAAGATCAGCCTTTGTTGAAACCGCTTTCAACGCGGCAGAGCAGAGTGAGACTTACGCAGAAGCTGTAGAGATAGATAGCCCGGAAATAACATCTAGTTTGGTTGCAACAGGAGTAACAGCAAGAGAAACTCCTGGTCCCCCAGGGGCAATGGAAGCAGGGGCTGCCCTGCCTGTTCCAGCGAGCGGGGAAGCAGTCTGTAGCTCTGCAGCAGCTAGTAACCTTGCCGGGGCAGATAAAGTTGTCATAGCAACAGCAGAAGTGAGTTCTGGAGGAGAAGAACAAGTAACAGCTAAAGTTGACAGTTGTATCAGTAACGGAGTGGTGAAGGCTGAAAAGTCAGCTTTTAGTAAGGTTGCTTTTGGTGTAGTAACATCAGGAAAAGTTATTATAGATGCGGCATCTGTTGTAGAAACAAAAGAAATTTTAGAGGTCACAGCGAAAGTGCCGCCGGAATTGACCAGTGCAGAGACGGCGGCAGGCGTAGGAGTCGCTGATCTAGACAGTGACAGTAAAGCGAAGGCGTCGGTCCCACGGGGGGCGACGGTCCTAAATGTAGAGGTGTCTGTGAGAGCGAGTAGCCCAGCACCACAGATGGGTGCTCAGGCAGTTGATTTTATCGGTGGCGATAGCGATATGAGAGCTGTAAGAACGGAGCTGCATGCCCCGAGTCCAAGAGAGACCCCAAAGTTTACTGCAGGTTGTACTGTTGTAGAGGAAATGACAAGAGAAATAAGTTGTGTCAAAATGTATGAAACCAGGCAAAAGGCAAATGAGTGGCCCACAGACTTTTTGAACAGATTGAAAGATGTTGTTAGAAAATATATTGATATTGATTTAGAATCAGACTTGGGAAAGAAACACCTGGTATACCTGTTTGTGGGACAGTCCACAAACGATATAAAGAGGAAATTTTTAGAGATAGCTTGGGCAGTATAGCAGAACAGAAAGCAGAAAACTAGTACGGTAGGCGGTGAGGTGATTATACGAACAACCATTGCCGCGGCAACAGAACTCCCGACTCAGAGAGCAGGGGAGATTCCTGGAACGACCGTTACCACGACGACAGAACTGGCTGACACCGTGAAGAAAAAAGTGTTACCTGTGTGTGATACAGTGAGAATGCGTGTGACAGGAAAAGATCCGGGGACAGAGAAAGCGAAATTAGAGCAGAGAGTGATCCCGAAGTTTAAAACTGTGGCGAGCACAATAAAGCGGAGACAGGAAAAACTAATCCCAGTTGTTACTCTAACTAATGAGGAAGTTTTAGTTCCTGCTAGTGTGGTCCAGACAGAGATGGCAGATGAGAGTGCCGGGGCAGCACAGAAAGAATGGGTCCAACTGCGGGACAGGCAAAATCTGGGTTTGATACAGGAACTGCTACCGCCTCTACAGACGGAGCGGGGGCCGCAGCAGGGGCAAAGGTAAATTATTTCCTGGCTGTGACCAACACTAGCAGAGCAACTCATAACACCTTAGCGGTTGCGAGCAAGAGATCGACTGGGGTGCAGAAGCTGCAAGAGAGCCTAGAATGGTGTCTGTGGCTGGAGTCCCAGCCCAGTCTAACACAGGACCCTCTGACTCCGCGATTAGGGGCGGAGACGGAGCTGTTACTTCCACTCCAACCCTCCCAAACCTGCACAATCCGTACCCTCCCATCAAACCGAAAGGGGGGAAGGGAAGACAAAATCAGTGTAAATTCCTGGCGAACACAAAAACTAAAACCCGCCGGTGCAATATATGCCATAATAAGGTGATGCTTTGAAAAAATGAGAGCTATCTAAGTCTAAAGGGAAAAGAAACTACTAACCCTTGCATCCCCTGTCTTTTAAAACTGCCACAGGCTCATAACCTGTGAAAGAATATTTCCTACCCTAACTCAGAAAGGGGGGAATACTGTTTTGTCTTAAATGTAAACTAACAATGTGTCAGAAGTTAACTGTTCACAGACAGTTTGTTCCAGCAAGCAAACCTGGAAGCTGTACCACTAAAATTCAAACTGAGAAACCATGAGAACAACTTTTATGCAGGAGTAGACGAATGTCTTAACTGCAAATGAAATACACCAGATCAAGAGTGAGTAGGCCTTCTGACACAACTGAAAATCAACTTGCACTAAAGGTGGTACAGAAACATGCATATATTGTAATTATTGTGTTTCTTTTGTTACTCTCTATTTTATATTATTTTAAACTTCGCTTATTGTTAACTTAATTGCTAAGAATTGAAAGCTTATATTGCTTTTACTTTTGTTATATGAATTGCTTCAAAGTTTGCAATGTTTATACTTGCGCATATCTTGTTCCAACGGCAATTTGTAAACATCTATGTCTCTCTGACTACTGTAACCTGTGGAAGAATTTCTCCTAAAAGCAGTTTGACGAAAAGTCCATAGAATTTTCATGTGATTGTGGAATCATGTTTATCTATTTATGTTTTTAAGATACTTTTATCTAGTGTCATCTAGGAATGTATGTGAACCTGAATTTGCAAAAGAAGTCCTACACTAAGATGAAGGACGGATAAGAAAAGCAACAGAGCCGAGAAAACACAGAGTGACCCTTTGCCTGGATGCCATCACAGCTTCTGTAAAGCAGCGGTACTGCTCCAGCATGCTCAACACTGCATCATGGGAATCCTGGTTCTGACTGCTAACCAGGAATTTACAGCACTGCAACAGCACTAGTTCTGTGGACTCTCCAATAAGACCCTAAAAATCTGGTTTGCACCATTGCTTACAATCCTTGAGACAATCTGGTAACATCATTGTTGGAATAATTAGTTTAAGTTGCTTAAATAGTTTACTGAGAAGGCTTTCTTAGCTTTATTGTTTTGTTGATATTCATATATCTATAAATGCACCTATTTTAACAGGTGAAGAAGCTTTTATCCATGGAGGCAAGGAGTCCCTGTAAGACTCATCATGACTGGGCTTCGCGAATGAAGATTTGGGAAGGCTTTATCCACATTTGTTACAGGCACGTTGGTGACTTATGAGGCCAATACATGACAGACGTATCCGATTGCAAAAGGCACAACAGAAAGACTCCTTAGATGGTGTATTCCGCAAGACACGGTTCTTCCTGTGTTACCTTTTCTCCTCGAGAGTGATCCTGCGTGTGTTCTCAAAGGCATCCGCAGTGTTATAGATGGTGTGTCTCCAGGTCTCCCGACTGGAGGCCAGAGTAGACCAGTTATGGTGATCAATATGGCCAAGGCTGAGATGTTGTTTCAGGGAGTCCTTGAATCTTTTCTTCAGGGTTCCTCTCTTGCAGCAACCAGTGGCAAGTTCACCATAGAGCAGGATCTTGGGGAGGCAGTGGTCCTTCATCCTGGAGACGTGCCCTGCCCATCGCAGTTGTGTTCTCATCGGCATGGTCTCTACACTTGTGACTGCTGCTTGCTCAAGAACAGATGTATTGGTCACATAATCTGACCAGTGGATGTTTAAGATTGTACGGAGGCAGCGTTGATGGAAGCATTCTAGGAGACGCAGGTGGTGGCGGTAGATGACCCATGATTCGGAACCATACAAGAGAGTAGGCAGCACTATGGTTCTGTAAACACTGATCTTGGTACTTTTCTTCAAGTGTTTATTACGCCATACTCTTTTGTGGAGTTTTCCAAAAGCACTGTATGCCTTTGCCAACCTGTTGTTTATCTCCCGGTCAATCTTACCATCCGAGGAGATGAGACTGCCTAGGTAATTAAACTGCTGGACTGATTTGAGCTCTGATTGGCCAATGGTGATGTGGGGATGATGGGGGACTTCCTGAGGTGCAGGTTGATGGAGAACCTCTGTCTTCTTTAAGCTGACTTCCAACCCAAAGAGCTCAGCAGCATCTGCAAAGCAGGATGTTAAACGCTGCAGAGCTGCTTCTGTGTGGGTGACAAGGGCAGCGTCATCAGCATAAAGCAGTTCTGGGACAAGATGGTTTAGGGTCTTGGTGTGGGCCTTCAGACGCCTTAGATTGAATAGACTTCCATCAGTACGGTATCGAATGCAGATACCGTCCTGATCATCGAGGTCTGATGTGGCCCTTTGGAGCATCATGCTAAAAAAGATTGTGAATAAGGTAGGAGCGAGAACGTAGCCTTGTTTCACACCATTCTTAATTAGAAAGGGTTCAGAAAGTGTGTTGCCATACCTGACTTGGCCGTGTTGATCCTCATGAAGTGAGATGATCATTTTAAGGAACTTGGGGGGACATTCGAAACGTTCCAAAATCTGCCACAGACCTTTTCTGTTCACAGTGTCGAAAGCCTTGGTGAGGTCAACAAAGGTTCCATAGAGACCTTTGTTCTGTTCCCTACACTTCTCTTGCAGTTGTCTGAGAACAAATACCATGTCTGTGGTGCTTCTGTTGGCTCTGAAACCACACTGACTTTCAGGTAGGATCCCTTCCGCTATAGTGGGTATTAGTCTGTTCAAGAGTATTCTTGCCAGGATTTTACCAGCAATGGAGAGCAGAGTAATACCACGGTAGTTTGATCAGTCTGATTTAATGCCTTTCTTCTTATACATGGTGATGATGACAACATCTGGAAGGTCTGATGGTAGTTCACCAAGTTCCCAACAGCGCACCACAAACTCGTGAAATTTGGTGTGTAGTGCAAGGCCCCCATGTTTCCAGACTTCAGGTGGAATTCCATCAACCCCCGCTGCCTGGCCAGTTTTTACCTGCTGTATGACCTTGAGGGTTTCTCCTAAAGTGGGGGCAGTATCCAATTCGTACTTGACTGGTTGTTGTGTGATGGACTGAATTGCTGAGTCTTGGACCATACGGTTGGTACTGAAAAGAGTCTGAAAGTGTTCAGACCATCGATTCAGAATGGAGGTTTTATCTGTTAGAAGCGTTTGACCATCAGCACTGAGTAGAGGGCTTTGTACCTTGTATGTAGGCCCGTATGCTGTTTTCAAGGCCTCATAGAAACCTTTGTGATCACCCGTATCTGCACATAATTGAGTTTTTTCAGCTAGATCGATCCACCACTTGTTCTGGATGTCACAGAGTTTCTGGTGGAGCTTACTGCAAGCAATATAAAAGACTGTTTTTCTTGCGTGACAAGATGGTTGTGCAAGGTGTGCTTGGTGGACAGTTTTCTTCTTCCTCAACAAGTCCTGGATTTCTTGATTGTTTTCATCAAACCAGTCCTTGTTCTTCTTGAGGGAGAATCCTAAGGATTCTTCAGAGGATTGCAGGATACTGGTTTTAATATGCTGCCAGATTGTTTCAGGAGAGCAATCTGCAGAATCTGTGGAATGGTTTTCAAGCCTAGTTTGAAGGTTTACCTGGAATCTCTCTCTTCCTGTGGCTGATTGGAGATTGTTAACTTGGAGTCTTCTCCTTGGGATGTTGACCATTTTAGGTTTTAATTTAAGATTGAATCTGAGTTTGCAGCGCACAAGCCGATGGTCTGTTTGGCATTCTGCACTGGGCATCACGCGGGTATGGAGGACATCGCGGACATCTGTCCGTCGCACCAGGACATAATAGATGAGGTACCAATGCTTAGATCTGGGGTGCATCCAGGTTGTCTTCAGACTATCTTTCTACTGAAAGATAGTATTAGTGATGGTGAGCTGTTGTTCTGCACAGAATTCTAGCAGGAGTCGACCATTATGGTTGCAATTTCCAACACCATGCTTACCTAATATTCCTTTCCAGGCATCAAAATTCTTACCTACTCTGGCGTTGAAATCACCAAGGATAATGATCTTATCATCTGCAGGCACCTTTTGGGTAAGGTGGTGCAGGTCAGCGTAAAATTTATCCTTTTCGGCAGGGTCAGCTTGGAGAGTTGGGGCATATATACTAAAGAGGACGACGTGTTGGTTGTTGTGGAGTGGAAGGTGTAGGGAGATAATGCGGTCAGAGTGACCTGTTGGCAGATTTTCGAGTTTGGGAAGAATAGAGTTTTTGATCATGAAACCGACACCTGAGAGATGTTTTTCGGTTCTGGGCTTACCTGACCAAAAGAGTGTGTAACCGCCACCATGTTCTCTGAGACTTCCTTCCTCGTGAAGGCGAACTTCACTGAGAGCAACAATGTCGATGTTGAGACGAGCCAGTTCATGGGCAATTAGGGCAGAACGCTGCTCAGGACATCCACTATCCGCAGAAGCCTGTAAGACTACTCCATGAGGTAAAGATGATTGACTGCAGTCTGGGACAGGTTGGAACAGGACAACCTGCCCCCGGTAAGGCCTAGAATTTGTCCAGAGAGTATAAGCTCTCTGTGGTGAGCTACTGGCACTGCCAGGGTGCTGTTTGCATCCCGATGCAGTCTGCTTCGAGTAAGCTCTTGACTGGCCTATTAAAACTGTGACTGGCAGTTAATCGCTTTATCTGATAAAAACACAAACTCCTCTCTCAGAAGATTGAAACACAGGAATTCCAAGATCCAAAATTCCTGTGAAATTGTCATCAGACAGAGAGTCATACTTCATCGACTCCCTGGTTATATAAGGAGGTTTATCTGTAGAATTGTTTAATGTTTTAAGATCTGCTTTGCAGGAACTGCAGAAATTCATCATGTCATCTAAACCTGTGAGGCTGGACACTCCTGCTCATCTGTTCCAACTCAAGAACTGAGTTTATGTTAAACTGAGACTGAAACTCCTGCAAACCAAATAGAAAGAACTGTTTTCAAGTCCAACAGACCATCTCCAACGTGGACGAAATTATCATCAAGGACCCTGAATTTCACCCAGGAAGAAGAAAACCTCTATTCCTGAGACGAGTAGAGCAGCAAAGACTGTTACAAGGACTGTTAAAATAGTGTTTAAGTTTACCTCTCTTGTTTGTATTGCTTAGTATTGCCAGGAACTATGAATTAAGTTTAAAACCTAAATTTATATTTGGCTTTAACAAAATGCACCAAACATTCTTTATAAGGTGATTGCTGAATTTGCACCATAGATTTGGCTAAAATTTGGCAACGAGTTTAAGTTATATATTGGGTAATTCTTAGAGATGTTTCATTAAGTTTATTTCCACAAACTTACTTCATAGTTACCAAGCTGAATATGAATAGAGCAACCATTCATATGAGTGTAAAAACTGCATAGCTTGTTATATGGTTAGTGCTATGTATAAGTAGTAGAGATTGAACAAGATCTTTGAACCTTGTTTAATCTCTAAAGGGGGGACTGATGCCTTAAACCCCTAATGGTTTTTTTATTTTTCTAATATTGGTAAGCCTTGTAAGTTTTATAGGTAGACTCTAAAAGCAGCATCCCTTGTCCCTTGTCCCTTTCCCTTTCCCTCTAGCACCCTTAGTTTACACATTCCTTAACCCTCTTACCCCATTCTATGCTCCCTATATCAGTCCTACCCCTGAATCTAGCAGAAATGTTTAGTCTTTTGTCAAGGCAAGGCCTAGATTGTTGGTAGAACAGCATATCAGGGCCTAAACCACAGAACGCGGTCAAGAATTAGGTAACTATGTACCCTTTGTGCTCTGATGATGGTGAAGGTGATGAAGTAGGTGGTCCCGAAATGCACCCCAGACCCATTTTCAGGGGGTGGACCCGGGGCGGTCCAGAGTAAAGGCCACAGGGTGGACACATCTGGGATTGGATGGATGGTATTATAAAATGTAACCTCTCGGGCACAGGGGTGCGCGTCTTGTAACATCTTTAGCCTTGGCAAAATAAACCCTTTCTTATCTCACCCCTAATTAACTGCTCCGGGAGATTTTTCAGCACCTAAATCTCACGGCAACAGGTATGTTCTATACTTAATGAAAGATAACAGAAAGGTCAACTTAGTAGTCATAAATTAGATAGAATGGACATCTGGGGAGATAAACAAGCTGAGTCGGGGGGGTTTTTCGCAAGTTCCTAATACATAGTTGGGGAGAGTTGAAAAGTTCATGACAAAGAAGAGTAGAAAGACAACCCCTCCTGAGACTGAAGAACCGGAACGACCACCAGAGAACTCCCCAAAAGAATGACTCTGCCTCAAGCTCTGCCTAAACCCTGCCTATTATGAATATGATAATTAGATTGTGAAATTAAATGGATATGCATGTAGAGATTTTGTAATCACTCATGAAAATTGTATAAATTGTCTGACTTTTCACTGAGAACTTTGGAACTCGAAATAAATACCTTTGCTGCTTAAAGACCCCAAATTGTCTCTGAGCAGTCATATTCCTGCCTTTTTGGCATCACTACTGGCACTGCCAGGGTGTTGTTTGGTGTTGCATTCAGACACAACCTGCTTCTGGTAAGCTCCTAACTGACCTATAGATCTGTGACTGACAGTTAATCACTTTATGTGATAAAAACTTGAGTTCCTCTCACACAGTCAAGATGCAGGAATTCCAAGATTTGGGGTTCCTGTGAGATTGCTATCGGACAGAGAGTCACACTTCATTGACTCATAAAACACAAATAAACAGGGTTTGTCAAGAAACATCTATGCTGTGGGTTCAGGCCTTGCCTATGGCCATATTAAAAATCCACATACAAAAGTGGAAAACAACATGCTCCCTATTCACATAAGGGAAGGTTAATCTGCAAGATTGTTTAATGGTTTAAGCTCTACTTTGCAGGAACTGCAGAGATTCATCCTGTCATCTAGACCTATGGGACTGGACACTCCTGTTCATCTGTTCCAGCCCAGAAACTGAGCCTATGCTAAACAGTGGGACTGAAACCCCTGCAAACCAAACGGAAAGAACTGTTTCGAGTTCAGCAGACCATCTCCATCATGGTCAGAGTTGTTGGCAAAGAACCCTGGATTCGCTCCCCAGAGGGAAGAAAGCCTCTGTTCCTGAGACAAGTGGAACAACAGAAACTGTTGCAAACTGTTAAAATGATGTTTAAACTGTTCTTCTGTGTGTATTGTCTAATACCACCAGTAACTATGGATTGGGTTTAGAACCAGAATTTACATTTGGCTTAGTAAAAATGTATCCAATATTCTTCATGAAAGTGAGTGCTGGATTTGCACTATGGATTCAGCTAAAATTTGGCAACAAGTTTAAATTCTACATTGGGCAATTCCTGAGGATGTCTCATTAGGTTTATGGAGATATCTTTCACAAACTTACTTCATGGTTACCAAATTGGACCTGGATAAAACAACCGTGTATATTAGTGATGTACATAGTTAGTATTTGTGAAATAGCTCACTGCATGACCCGATGATGTAGGTGTTGGTCATCCCTTTGGTATAATACTGGGTATAAGAGGTAGAGATTGGACAAGATTGAGTTTTGTCCATCTCTAAAGGGGGGGACTGATGCCTCAGAGTTTTTTGAATTTTTTAACTTTTGTAGATTTTAGATGTGTAGTGAATGTAGATTTTAATGTAGCTGCATTATATCCCTTACCCTGTAGCATAATAGTTACACATACCCAACTCTGTTACCCCATTTCATATCAATCCCTCTAAATTCCGTTAGCGTGTTTAGTCTTCTTTTCATGGTAGAATTGTAGAAAAATACCGTAAGGCCTGGACCAGAAGATATCACACAGACCCAGTGACCTTCAAGCCTGGAACTTTGGAGAAGCTTCAAGAACTGTATGTGCTGCAAAGAAGATGAAGATGAGGAAGAAGGGGTCTCAAATGCCCCCAGATCCAATTCTCAAAGGGGCATTTTAGGGGGCAGAACTGGGCAGAACCAGGGGTGGACAAATCTGGGATTGGATGGACCTTATTATAAAATCATAGAACCACTGTCTGGGGGTGCGCATCATGTGTATTCCACTGGCCTGAGACCTGATTAAAGGATCTACTCTCTTTATCTTATACGCTAAATTGGCCTGGAGTCTTTTTCTCCGCGGTCTCTCTTAAGGCAACATCCTCAACATGACTTTTGTGCCACATCTCACGGTTGTGTTCATTCTGGACCTTGAGGCTTCTGGACACATGCTAAAGTGGTGACAAAGGAACCCCCAGAACGGAGTTCAGGAAGTTGGGAGGCTTGTCAGATGCAAATTTAAACCAGTATGGTTCAGAATTTCAACCCCCATTCAGCATTTTTTATCTTTTACTTTTTTGCTAAAAGATTCTGACAGGCAATGGCACTGGTCAGCCAGTTCTCTTTGTTGTGGCTAGAGGATTCTATGTATGAACAATGTGGGTGAGTTGTGTCCAAAGTTAGAAGAAGTGCTACAAAGGTCTGTGAAATTTTGTTCCTGGGCTTGCTCCATGCAGTGTAAGGTGGGTGCAAATGGATCATTTGGAGGCACACTAATTCCTGTGTTGTGGATATGAACAGAGCACATCATAGGTGCATGCTCTTGGGCAGTCACCAAGAGCAGTCTAACAGTGTTCCTGTGGAGTTGCAGGAATGGAGTTTATTGCTCAATGTCCATCTTCCAAATGGATCATACAAATTAGCACTTGAAACTGTGAGGAGTAAAGGGAAATGCCAGATTTCATCTATCCTAAAAAGTAAAGCGGATGTTCCTAAATATTTATAAGACCAAATCACTAGTTAGGGTAGTTCAGCAGAATTTAGAAAGGAAGTCTCGGAAGTCTCAGAAGTCTCAGTCAGCAGCCAGACTATCCTCAAGTAACCTGTTGCATGATTTTAACTTAAGGGCAGGTTTGAGATAAATCATTGAAGATAAATCAACATAGCCTAGAGGGTGACATACCTGTGGTATTGCTTCTTACATTCAAGAATTTGCTTGTCAAAACATAAAGATCTCCCTTATAATGTGGTCAAAGCAATAGTTACCTTATTTTATGTGTTACATGTAGTATTGCTGAAATCCCCAAGGTGCAGATTTAACTTATGCTTATAGGGGTTTCTTTGTCATCTTGGTAAAGAAACTTCCCTGTCTGATCATTCAGAAGCCACTCTGGCACTGACATTCGCACCACCTGAGCTTGGGCCAAGGCCCCTTTGCAGCTTCACCCCCCCACATTCACACAGTCAGACCAGGTTTCCTTACTGGCTTGGCCCCAGGTTTCCCATAGCAGAGTCTCAGACATCTCAATCCTTAAAGCAATTTAATCATGGTGCAATAACAAAATAAGTTTGATCTGACGTGCCCAAGGAGGGACCCTGAACAAAGGAAACCCTGGGCTTTTATACCCTCACAGTCTAAGCATGCAAAAGTCTGGGGTTGTTGACTCCTGCTGTGTCCCTGGGTGTCCGATCACCTGGTTGGGACACAGGTCCCATGTCCTTTTTATGTGAAGGTCGACACCAGTTCATGGTCTCTTGCCTGGGGCTCTCGTCCCCCAGAGCTCAATCTGCAGTTCACAATGCAGCTGCACCCCAAGCTACCTGTACTGAATGGATTCCTCAACAATCTGAAATCTTACATTTAAAGTGTGATTTTTCTGCCTCTTATTTTCTCTTTCTGATTGCCCTCCCCTAATGTACTTGAAGACTTCTGAAAAATCAGGGTAGAAAATACTCATTCCTATACGTAAATAAAAAATTACTTTCCTTTTCATTTAAATTACTTAAGTGGACAAGTCTGTAAAAGCGCAATCACTCTCACTTTTTCACAAATTAACTTCTAGTAAATAGGTCTTTGCTTTACACTGTATTTATATGCTTGTTCTCACAATAACTTCCACATTTTTCTATTAAACTAGACTAAGTGCACAGTAGCAATTGTGCATAAATAAGTTGATAAGGTAAATTTTGAAATACAAAAATACATTTGTGACTATAGCTATCTGCTAACAAAGTGGCCTCTCGGCCCATGGTAGGACCTAGTTTGCATGGGAAATTCCTTGACCTCTTGAGAAATTTTGTGGAGGGAACCCCTTTCACCAAAATTCAGCATACCAGTGGTTCTCTCTGGTAAGGTCAAACCTAAAGTCTCTCTCTAGCTCAGATGCATCTGCACATGGCACACAAGGGGCATGTGAACAGCTGACTAGGGCTGCATTACCTGGAGGCTTCCAAGTCACCCTTATGACTGCTCCAGAGTCTGCTCACCCAGAGCCATACAAGCACTCATTGACCTTCTACAGCTCACTGAAGACCTGACTTTGAAACAGTGAAATTCTCCACCTACTGAATGGTTTAGCCAGTATGCTACACAACAGTGGCCTCAGATATTTTTGTAAATTTTCCAGAAGATCCAAAGAAAAAATTGCTATGAACTCCTAAGTAATGTTTATAAATGCAGGCTGGTGTTGCACATGACTGAGATTCAAAAGGCAGTTAACAGGTCTGCTTGGAAAATCTGATTTCCTTTTATGACAAGGTAACCCACCTAGCTGATCAAAAGAAGTCAGTTGATGTAATCTTTTTGGATTTCAGTAAATTTTTTGATATTGTCTGTCCCAGGATCCTTCTGGACAAACTGTCCAGCCCACAGCTGGATAAATACACCATGCGATGGATGAGCAACTGGTTCATGGGGTCACATCAGACTGGCAACCTGTCACTAGTGGAGTTCTGCAGGGTTCCATCTTAGACCCTGTACTCTTCAATGTCTTCATAAACAATTGGGACGCAAGACTCGAAGGGATACTAAGTAAATTTGCTGTTGATACTAAATTGGGAGGAGTTGTTGACTCCCTCGAAGACAGGGAGGTCCTGCAGAGATACCTCAACAAATTAGAGGGCTGGTTAATCACCAACCGTATGAAGTTCAACAAAGGCAATGCCAGACTCTGCACCTGGGACAGGGCAACCCTGGATGTAGGGACAGACTGGGGAATGAGAGGCTGGAGAGTAGTGCCAGTAAAGGGACCTGGGGATCCTGGTCGATGGCAAGTTGAATATGAGTCAGCAGTGCCCTGGTAACCAGGAGGGCCAACTGTGTCCTGGGAGGCATCAGGCACAGCATCACCAGATGGTCGAGGGAGGTGATTTTCCCGCTCTATTCTGCACTGGGGCAGCCTCACCTCGAGTCCTGGGGGCAGTTTTTGGGTGCCACAATATAAGAAAGATATTAAACTATCAGAGAGTGTAATAAAACGAATGATTGATGCCAAACATTCCAATTAAAAAGAAAACAAGTAAGGTCAGTATAACCTGGAGAAGGAAGAAAAACAAATAAATCGTAAAACTTAATTGGGCCCCCATAAAGACATAAAACAGATTACCCCCCCTTTTACCTTGTACATAAGTTATAGTTGAACCAAACTGAGTCGACAGGAATGTTAACACTTTCTTATCGAAGCTATGAGAATTTACGACTTTTTGTAGATAACAGATTAGTCTAAGAAAACATCTGTTGAATTCCTGAAATAACGATGTATGATGTTTATGCTTGTGTATAATGAATATGCATGAAGTAGCTGAAATAAATGTCGAACCTATGTCTGCTTTCAGTGTGACAGGTCTCGGAGGAGCTAAACTCCTCCCGTTCATTCAGTGTTGTATTTGCTTTTATCATATAACAAATTCTAATTGGAAAATTACTTGGTCTGAGACTCTGTTTCTCACAAACTTAGTGACTTGCCCAACGTGATACCCTCCGTGTTCTGGGGGATATTTAGTGCCTGGAATAGGGGCGCGCCTGCTGTTTTTCAGTGGCCCATTCACAGGCCTAGTTTCCTGACAGAACCAGGGTAACGCATATATGGTAAAAGCAAGGAATTAATAAGCTCCCAGAGTGCTGCAGAAAAAGGCCCATAATTCTTGTGCATGAAGACCCGAGTGAGAACAACGGACTGTAAGTATCCTCGGGGGGGGCGGATAAAGAGGTCGGAGTGAATGAGACGCAGTGTGAGATGCAGTGTAGCTGTGAATCGAGAGCGGAGTCCCGAGGGCCTCGTTTCTGTCTTCCTGCGAGGGGCACAGCAGGTGAAGGGACGAAGCAATTGAATTGCTGATTGGACCTCTGGGGTCGGTGGAAGTTTTTAGAGGGGACCTCTGTGTCGGTGGAAAAATCCTAGAAGGGATCCCAGAGGGTCGACAGGAAGGCTTTAGAAGGGACCTCGGAAACTATGGGGTAAGGAATCAGTAAATTAAGTTGCCTCAGGAAGGAAGGGAGCAGGCAGGCATTGCCAGACATACCCCTTGACAGTCCTCTTGGGGTAATGATATTAAACTGGGAAAATAGAGAGAGTACCAAAAATAAGGATAAATCAAAAATGATTCAGTTCTGTATGATCGAATGGACTAAAGAAAAGATAAGGGATGATAATATCTCTTGGCCTGTGTATGGATCATTTGAGGGCTGGATATGCCAAGCCCTCAACATTTATGTAAACAGCAAGGAGCCAATTAACCCTGAAGAAAGTGAATATGCTGCTTTCTGGAAAGGGGAGGTTTGGTCAGAACCTATTAAGGTTTATAAGTTAATGAAAAAAAGGCCAACCGAAAAGGAATTAACAGAAACCAAATGGGAACCATTAGACAATTTACCTCCACCCTATAATCCACCCCCTCCGCAACCCCTTTTACAACCCTCTTCCCAACCCCTTTTACAACTCCTTCCACAGCCCCTTTCACCACCTTCCTCACAGCCCCCTTCGACAGCTGTTCCCACAGCGCCTCTGAGTAATTCTCCCCCTGTACAGCCTCCTATGACTGCAGACTCCACTGTCCTGCAAAATAGTAAAAGTGAGAGTCCCGAAAAACATAAGACTCGAAGAAAGAGGCGAACCACCCCAAGGGAAGTTAGAGCTCTTTTAGTAGATCAAGAAAGCTCTAGTGAGGAACATGAAGGTTTACACCCAACACAGGAATCATACCCACTTAGAGAAGTACCCTTAGGGGGAGCACAAGGGGGAATTGGGTTTGTAAATGCTCCCCTAAGTTCAGGTGAAGTTCGAGCATTTAAGAAGGAGATGGGAAGGTTATTAGAGGACCCCTTAGGGGTAGTTGAACAACTAGATCAATTCTTAGGATCAAACACATTTACTTGGGGAGAAATGCGATCCATTCTGGGAATCCTATTCAACCCGGAAGAGAGGTAAATGATACGAATGGCAGGGATACAAATATGGGATAGGGAGAACCTATTAGGACTCCCAGGAGATAATAAAATGCCCATTAATCCTCCCAATTGGGACCACAATTCTATTGTGGATCAACAACACATGGTAGATTATTGTACTTTAATAATAAGAGAAATTAAAGAAACTGTGCCTCATGGGCAAAATGTCACAAAAGCATTTAAAAGTCAACAAGAAAAAGATGAAACTCCAAGTGCATGGTTAGAAAGGTTAAGAAAAGACTTACAGCAATACTCAGGGATCAACTCAGAAACTCCAGTTGGACAAGTGGTACTAAAGGTCCACTTTGTAAGTAATTCCTGGAACAATATCAGGAAGAAATTAGAAAAATTGGATGATTGGCAGAACCGGGGGCTTGAGGATTTGCTAAGAGAAGTACAAAAGGTTTATGTGCGAAGAGATGATGAAAAAGTAAAAACAAAGGTAAAAGTCTTAGTAGTCGCCATCCGAGAATCACAAAAAGGTGTAAAATCAGATGAAAAGAGGAGCTTTAAAGGAGAATGGAAAAAGGGGGGTCAATGCAGACAACAAACCCCAGTGAATTGTCTCAAGGACTCAGGAGTTTGAATGCTTCTACTGTGGGGAAAAAGGTCATCTGAAGAGAAACTGTCCAAAGAGACAGAAGGACTTGAAACTGTTTGAAGAAACCGAAAGGGATTAGGGAAGTCAGGGGCTTTATTTCCTGGGAGAAAAACATCATAAGAAGCCCTTGATAAAGCTAAAATTGGGACCCCAGGATGAGGAATATGAATTTCTTGTGGACACGGACGTGGATCAAACATGTATAATCAAAATTCCTCAAGGTTGTAAAGCCAGTAAAGATATGATTAGAGTAATTGGAGCAAAGGGGGAGGGATTTCCAGTGCCTTTAGTAAAACAAGTCCAAATTGAAGGAGAAACCAGAATTACAGTGGGAGACTTACTGCTAGTACCTGAAGCAGGTTATAATCTTTTAGGAAGAGACCTACAAGTTTCCCAAGGAATAGGGGTTATACCGGAGGAAGGAGAGATGAGAGTTAAAATAATGACTCTCAAAGAGGAAGATGAGGAAAAGATTAACCCCAGCGTATGGGCGTCAGAAGACCAAGTGGGAAAATTAAAAATTGATCCCATAAAAATAGAAATCATTGATCCAAATCGGTCAATACAGGTGAAACAACATCCTATTTCTCAAGAAGGAAGGATGGGTCTCAAACCCATCATAGACAAACTACTGACAAACGGGACTCTAGAAGTCTGCATGTCCCCCCATAACACCCCCATCCTTCCAGTTAAAAAAGGAGATGGCACCTTGTGGTAGTTTGGTCTAGGCCTTCCTTGGTGACCAGTTTGTAGCCAAGGAAGGGTCCAGATTTTCCCAGTATTCCCTACGATTTTTACGTAAACCAGACTATAAGAAGAAAGGAGGAAAGGTCTTCACTCTCCTTCCGGTGGCTTGGAGGTGCAGGTTTCCTGCTGTTGAGTCTGCCGTGTTGGGGAGCGAGGTCTGGTAAGGCCTTGTCGACCTTGGGAGGTGGAGGTTGCAGGCGATCGTTCCAGAGCGACTCTCGGTTGTCCCAAGGAGAGTAGTGAGATATTTCTTTGCTAACTCTTTTAGTGCTAGATATTGGGTTACTAATAGGGATATATATATATATATATTATTTTAGTTTTGTTCCTTTTCCCTTCCCCCTTCCCTTTCCCTTGTGAAATTGTATGTATTTCAATTGTATATAACTGTAACATAAGTGTAAATATATTTATATATATCACTTTAGCTGTCTCTCTCTCTCATTTCAGGTTTACTTAGTTGTTTTTTTCTCCCTCTTCTCCCTGAGGTTTGGGGGGGGGACAGACTTCTTGTGGTAAGGTTTGGAGACTTGGCAGGGAGCCAACTTCAAACCATATAACCTTATCTGGTATTTCTGCACGGTTTGTTTTGGTTTTGCCACAATTGTTATCGAACAAGTCTGGGAAGGGAACCAAGTTGGTGCAAACACTGACCATTGTTTGGGAACACTACTGGGAGAGCTGACAAGAACCTATTGTTTATATAAACATAGCTTTGGTTGGGAACAAAGGAAAAATATATAAAAATGGCCTTTTTATTCATTTTCCTGGTTATTTTGACCATTTTTATATATGCTTCTGGGTATCCAGTGAGAACTAATCCAGAAGGCATCTACCAATATCTGCCTTTCCTTAATTGTGACATCAAAAGCCTAGTGACTGAGGTCCCTAGGATCAAAATTGGCCCCAATCCTTACCTAAATTGTTTGACAACGGTTCTACTATTCCTAAAAGCCATGGAAGTACTGTTTAACATAGGAAAGGTGGTGTGGTACTGCTTTCCTTGTTGCAGGAAAGGTCGAAACTCAAAGGGATTTGCTGGAACTTTGGGAAGGGCCTTGAGAAAACCAGTCCCTGGATGGCAAGGAATCTGGGCCAACTTTGGTAAATTGGTAGGGCGCGTGACACCTCCCATTAGTTGGGACTTCACACCAGAGCAGGTGTTTGATCCTGATGAGGTGGTACGTCGTCTGGTAGAAGGGTGTTTTTCTTACGAGGACCCAAATATGCAGGTTTTTGCTTTGTACTGGGGTCTGGCGAGTGCCTATCGAGCTACTGTGGACTATGCTCGAAAGGCTAAGGTTGAGGCGGAAACTCAAACCCTGCCACCTGAGACCAATGCCACCTCTACCACATGCACTGAAAGTGGAACCCAGACTACACCACCTGAGTTACCTCTTGCCCCTGTAGTGAAAAGGAAGACGTGGGTATTGGCACCCGAAACTTTAAACCTACGACCAGATAGAAAGTAAAACAAGTCAGAAGATAACAGAGAGGGGACTGATACTGATACCAGTGCCAAAACTCCACCTCCACCTCCACGAGTAGTACCACCCCCAAAAGTGGAAACTACAGTTTTGCGGTCAATGACCCCAACAGAACTCCGGGACTTACAAAGAGATTACACTCGTCGGCCTGGTGAGCGAATTCTAGCGTGGTTGCTCCAATGCCGAGACCGTGGGGCTAGAGGTCACATATTGTCAACTGCTGAAGCAGAACAACTAGCATCCATCTCCAAAGACCATGATCACTTCATTGCAGAGGAGAGACCAGACCTCAGTCTTTGGGCGCGACTTGTCTTAAGAGCGAGACAAAGGTTTCCATTTAAAGACTATTTACCGTGCCCCATGAGGAAGTGGACCAAGGTAGAAGATGCTGTCCAGTACCTAAGAGAATTGGCATTGCTGGAGGTCATTTATTATGACGCTCAATACGATCCCGTCACTGATGACCCAGAGGGTGTCACTTGCACAATGACCATGTGGAAGAAGATAATCCAGGGTGCTCCTGCATCATATGTTCATACCTTGGCAGGAATAATGCTTCCAAACACACAAGAAACGCTTGTGGGCACGCTGTGTACAGTTCTACGACATCTAGAAGAAGCAGTAGAATCTAGGAATGAGTTTTCTAGAGACTATTCTGATTCTAGTTGCAGATGAAGACCTGAGAGAGACGAGCCTTACGGGTGCTCTGGTTATGAGGATGACTACGGAGACCACAGGGACAGATGCTACAGAGACAGAGCAGCAGACCGGTCTCAACCACGATCTCGATCTTGGTCCCGGTCCTGCTCACGATCTCCTTCTATCACACGCAGAAGGAGCGAAAACCCAAAGCGTAGATCTAAGCGCAGTGAACCGTGGTCCTATCTGCGCGCCCAAGGAGAAAACATGAGTAAGTGGGATGGTGAACCTACTTCCAGACTCGAGGCCATAGTGAGAGAACTAAAATGCAAGGAAACTGATAAGAAAGTCATCTACGTAGTAGATACAGATTTCTTCAAAAGAGAACTGAGATCTCCTAGACGCAGGAGGTCTGGAGTCCATTTCCAGGATGACAAGAAAGCCTCTGACAA